>NC_056737.1:227758280-227830780 GCF_019279795.1 Protopterus annectens
CCTTTTTTTTTGGGGGGTTCCCTTTGGGGGACAATTGTGTGTGGTGGACATCGTGCACATGGCCCTGTGGTGGCCCATGTCACATACAACCATACTAGTCTAAGGTGTCACATTCCCTACGGATATGCAGACAGTGTGGATGTCTGCCATGTCGTGCATAGGTCATGTCATGGTGTAAAAATGTTGCAGACAGACATCCACGTGCATGGGACATGGTATGTGCCATGTCACAACGTGTGCACCTGATGCAGGGGCATAGGTCACATTGGTAACACCTGTGCTCTGGCCAGATCACAGCTCACTATGTGGTACTGTGTGCATACTGCAGAGGCATACCACTGCATACTACACATGCAGCCATTGTGGAACACCGACACCATTGTATGCATAGCTGACTGCACGTAACACACCAATAGGTTGTGTGGTGTCATGCCACTCTACGCTAATGGTTGTATCTACTGTACATGGGTGGTGTGTGTGTTGGGTGGTGCAACCTGTATACCGTGACTGGGGCACACACAGGTGTGCATGTCATGCCTGGACACATGGGGAATATCAATACACCGTATCATGCCTTTGACTAGCAACAGACTTACCTGCGATAGACCCTTGTCTTTGCGACACGCCAGACGTATCTGTAAAGGGATGACACAAAGGTATACACATTATCCATCACTATCGCCACAGTCAGCACTGTGCATGTCACATCATGCATCTGTGAGTTCGCATCTGCTATGCACATGTCTGGTAACACAACATAGCATACTGTAGTATGCATCTTGTGTGGCCATATAGCTGGCATGTGTTGCTATATTATGTGTTGTACTATGACACCCACTCCCACGTCGCTTATCATACAAACATGCAACACTGACTTACCAGGCAGCTCCGACCTCATAGTTTGCGAGACACCCACCTCCACGATGGACGCAAGAGTTTCTGCGTGTTGTTCCGTGGGTGTACCCAGACTGGCCAGGAGCTCCTCCGTGGCTGTGAGTGGGGGCTGGGTTGGTGGCCCACCACCTGTCCCACATTGTTGTCTGGCGATTGCAGTGGCACGCTGTCTTGCATGCCGGATCAGGTCTGTGCAGTGCCTGCGGATCTGCTGGTAACTGCGGTTGTGTCCGCCCAGGCTGTTCACCCTCCTGCACATCTCCTGCCACATCTCCTCTCGTTCCTGTGCCTGCTGTGGTGCATGACTGAATAGGATGTCATGATTTGTATGGAGGTATGGTATAATCACCTCATCCTCCTGACGGATGAATGCGGGAAGCCGGGAACGTGGCATTATCTGTAAGACATAATGATGGTGGCAGGTCAAACTTACACTGCTGTGCTGGCATACTGTTGGAAATACATTGCTATGACATGTACAACATCTGCACAGTAATCTGTGAAAGGCATCGTGGCAGTGACACAGCCGATGTGTTGGCTTCACACCATTGAGCAGTGGGTGTCACATCATATCTGTGTGCCACCCCATCACACTGTACACGCACCATGTAGATGTTAGCCTGCTGTGGACATGTGCACCTGGCTGCACCTGTGTCCATATCAGTTGGCATAGGTCCCCATGTGACGTCGGTGCTACTGTTCACCTGGACACTGTGTATATGTCAGTAAACATCACGTCTGTAGCCATTGTGAACATCAGCAGTGGCACTGTACACATACACATGGACACCTGCACATGCATGTGTTGTGCCATGTACATCCACACAGCACTGTACGGGTGTTGGACAACTTGCCACAGCTCACCTGTGTTGCACATGTGATAGACATAGGGCATTGTGTAACCATGACACATTAGCAGGAAAGGCCATGCATAGCATGTACACACACACATTGTCCAGAGCAACACACAGCACCTGTAACACCACAGGGTGCATCACCGCCACATTACTGCTGTGTATGGTTGATAGTGAGAGTGCCTTTGTCCATTGCACCATGTAGGACTGTGATAGCTCATGCAGCCTTGCTGGGCAGGGCTGCATGGTATGGCAGGGTATGCCACATACATGGCACTGGGTTGTGATCCACCTTGGGTTGACAATATTGGCAGGGTGGCTGTCCATTCCATATGTCATTGCTATGTGTATATGGACATTCAACATGTCTATCACCATGGTGTGGACACTGGCCTCAAGCAAGGTATGCTGCACACTGCTTGCTGAGGGTGTGTCAGGTGCATGCAGGTATCACACATCCATGCATACACTGTAACCCTGGCAGGTGCTATGTGCTGTGATATTGATCAACACAGTGCTGTATGTGGACACACACCGCTATCCCGTGCACATGGATGGTTGCCTGCACTGATGTGGGTACCACATATGTGTACATCCAGTGCCTGCTGCCACCCCATGTCTGCTGCTGCACTACACACCGCCATCCCTCCCTCTGTGAATGTGGTGTTGGGCACAGCATAGGTATCCATGTATGGGGACAGGGATGTTCACATAGCAGGGTCAGTGATGGTATCGTCGATCTGACCATACACATGACGCACCCCTCACACATACAACCCATTCATATTGTTGTTCACAACGGTGACACAGCTATACTGCTATGCCGGAGACATTCACAGCCATACACACACAGATGCATGCACGTCCATCTGTGGCATGGCCTGGACTATTGGTGTGGTTCGGCACATAACGTGTTTGACTGCAGCTGGTGCAGACCTACTGTGCACATGTCTACACGGTAAGCCTGTTGTACAGTAGGCATCTGTGATGTGCTGTGCAAATATCATATCTGCACATTTGGTTGGTGTCCATCGGTCCACGGGCCAGTGGTGGGACACACAGGGATGTTGCTGAACATATATGCATGCAACCCTGTACAGCTGTAATGCTAGCCTCTCAGATGCTCATGTGTGGGCGTGAACACCGTACACGCACATGTGGTTGTGGTCTGCCGTCCACCATCTCCTCCTGTGGGTTGCTATCATCCCACACCCTCCTTGTATTGTATGTTCAGGCTATGCACCTATGTGGGGCTTGTGGGCATGCAATACGATACTATATGCCTTTGCACCCATCACAGACAATGTCACACAGGTACACCGGCAGCCGTACACGTCACAGCTTGTTGTCGGCACATCACATGTGGTACACACATAACACATCTCCTGTGGGACATGGTCAATTGTACGGGCATGTCCAGCGGTCACATGCCACAGCTACCCCTACATGACGGCTATGCAGGACATGTGGCTGTACAGCTACTGTCACATGTACATGAGCAATGCCCCCCTACCTACATCACGTGGTACTACCTGTGGGGTATGTGCGTCTGCATCCATGCTATGGCCATAGATGACAATTGTACATCAATATGTGCAACATACCTCATTGGGGGTTGTCATGTGCACATGTTCCACGTGTCAACGCATTGTTTGTGTCTGTTAAGGTCATTGTTGTGCATGGTTTACATGGCTGCCATAGCGTACTGTGTGTGATTCCAGGTACTTCATTGGGCTACCAGCATTGTACATTTCCACAGCACATTCCGGACATCATGTAGCCATCTCAGATGACAGTGGGAGGTGTTCCGCCATGTGCACATATGTCACACAGTACGAGGGTGACTGACACACATTGTCAGGACTGGGTTCTGACTGCTGTGGATGTGTGTAATGGTGTTGAGGACCATGACTGCACCAGATGGTGTCATCTGGATGTGTAACATTCACAACACACACCTACCTTCACATAGCAGCATATCGTCCACGACAATGGACATTCCTGCATGAACACTGTGTGCAGTATGGCTGTATGACCACTGCATGTACCACTGGTAGCCACCAGCATGGCTGCCTACAACAGCAGTGTGTATCCTGTGCAAACATGGGTTACACCTGTCACAACACACCTGTGTCAGATGGCCCTGTAGTGGGTGACAGTGCAGTTCCACACATCATGTAACAGTATACATCGTGCACCAGTATGTTGTGGACATGTGAACGGCTGTGCTACTCAACATATGCACGCATGACACATCACCTGGTACACCGTGTCTGCCTTGCCACCTGCTATTGTGACCACCCTGTGATGACATGTGATGGCTCAATGGTGAATTAACCCTCCGGGTGTGTGTCTAGCCAGGTGTCCAGTAGCCAGTGGTCTGCACACAGGGATACTGTACATTGGCCTACTCTGTCACTGGGACTGTTGACTATGGTCATACTGTACTTATGCAGGCATGTGGTGTTTGTCCAGTCTGACAGTCGTGTTCAACCACACTACCGTGGCACACATGACCTGCAGACATCTGCCTAAGGTGTGCAGCCCACATGTAGATCTTCACATGCTATGCTGCCTGTGCAGCAGTGTCACATGTCTGTCTCTGGCAGGGCTGTCACAGGCAGGCACAGCATGCAGTGATGTGTGACAATGCTTACACCCTTCACTGTGCTGTACACAAGCACTGCACACACAGTACGGCACGCATGTCATTTATCTGCAGTGCCTGGGACCTGCCTACATGCCCTACACATTCCGCACTGGTAGGGACCATGCTATTCCACACAGAGACATGGTGGTACTGGCCTTTTCACAGACGCCACAGTGGTATTCCTGTTCCATGCACATGTGCTGTATGGGCACATGTGCAGGCTGTTGCACGGTAGTTATGTTCACATGTGTGTGGTGCATCACTTGACAGTCATGGTGGGTCCTCATGGTGCATCACATACTCCACAGCTAGCTACCTACACATGACTGCCATACATTGCAGTGTGGGCCCTCACAGTGTGGTGGTATGTCTCTGCTGTTTGGCTACATCCACATTCAATGCAGCATACAACACTCATGTAGGCATTGCCAACACAGATGTTGCTGGCATCATGCCTGCCAATGGGGTACCTACCGACAATACACACTCACTCACTACAGGGTTCCAATCCATGGCTGGACATTGTATTAACCCTGTGGACACATACATGGCACTGCCATGCACACGTTATGTCCTAGGACACGGTCCCAATGTCACCTCCGATCTCCGTAGTTGTTGTATCCCGCAAACCTGGCTGTTATATGTCTCTGCAGCAGCACACTGCATTGACTGCTAGCCCGTTCATGGACGTTGTGTACCCTGACCACCACACTACCACATCTATCACACTACACATGGGTGGTACTGCATTGCACGTATGGGGCTGCATTTGTACACCCATGACAGCCATTCAGTATGGCACTGGGCCACATCCTCACATACATGCTCCACACACTCATTGACGACCTCCATGCCTTTACTGGCACCCTTGTTGGGCTTCTGTGCCACAGCACACCACATCCACATGCTGGCCACCTGTCATACCATTGCATGGGTGGTTGGTGTGGTACAGAGGGTGACAAATCAGACATTATCTGCTCTTTGCCCTTCAGCGCCATTCCACATTATGGTATTGCCAATGTCCGCATCCAGCATCACATCGTACCCTATGTCTCAGGATGTTACGCCATGTGACTCCTGTGCAGGTCACACAGTGGTGCAGGCATATCATGCTAACTACAACATGTCAGGTACATGTGACATTGCACAGTCCTCAGTCATGTGGCCCCTCATGCTCACTATTTGTTTACATACACTACATGCTGTCACAGAGTGCTGTCCATGCCTACATATACCACATCTACATACCTGGCAGCATTCTAGCTCAACCTACTCATACTGCTAACAACCATACAGGTGTCAGTGTGGCAGATATATCATGTAGATGTCATTGCATCAGTTACATCACACATAGTGCATACACATCACCTTTGCATAGTGACAGTCATGCACTGTGTATCACATGGATACTGTCCCCATACATGCATATCACATTGTACATGGTTGCTGTACACACACATGCCCCACATGGTGCTGTGGTTGCCATATTCCACTATGGCGTGGGTACACATGTGCAGGGCCACACATTTCTGGACTGTATGTCTAGCTGATACATTGGGTGCACTTGTACCTGTGCCATACTCACATGTACATGCGGGCAGTGTTACAATAACACATGTGTGGTGTACCTTACACAATGGATACAACTTTGCATGTCACAGTATAGTCATGCCGTGATGTCTACCCGGCTCAGACAGTTTACATATGCAAATGACAGTCGTGAAACACATCTGTACTCACCTGCATACCACTAACACAGGGGTGTCATCTACTCTGGCATGGGCCATGTTCTCCACATTACTGATGCATGTAGTACTCCTACATGGCGTTTGCAGTGGGCAGGGTGAATGAAGCACTCCTGCATGTGTGCACACATGCCACATTGCTCAGCCTGGGCATCTGTGTGACCTCCGCAGACTGGACACACACCGTGCTGTGGGACATAGGTCCTGTGCACATCCCACAGGGACACACTGTGTCACTGGTCATGTGATAGCTCCCTTGCTGGTAGGGTGACACAGACCCATGGTACCACCACAGCGGAAGTACTGTATAGACATACAGTTGACATCCACCTCTGCTGTTCAGTGGACACTACCGTGGGGGGGGGTGACACTACTGTGTACATTGCACATGTGTTTACACACGGCCCTGCCGGACATCATTGTTGCACACATTGCACCTGCTACAGAACGTTTGGACACGGTTACTTGCTGTTCCCTCCATTTCGGGTACCTATTCTGGTACTACTCTGTCCCATATGTGCAGGCCATACATATCCTGTTTATGTACATAACATTAGGCCATCCCTCCATCATGCATGCTATGCCTGAGATACTGTATATGATTTCTGAACATATCCATCATGACAGCTTTGCATTACACATAATTGACATGGTCACCCCTACTGCGAGGCATACGTGCACGTCGTGCGCACATTCCGTATGACATCGACGGTATATGCCCATACACATGTGTGCTGTGACACTATACATACATGTCCTATCCTTTGCTGTGGCACTTCATTGTTGGATATCCACTGCCAGCATCAGCGTGGGTGGTGGCATTGTTCTGTGTTTGAAATCCCTATGGCGGACCTTGGGTTATCCCGGCTGTGTACATGTTGTCCCACTGCTGTGCACACGTTGTCCACAGTCGTTGGTATGCTCCGCGGCTTAGCATTACATAACCACCTTTCACCACTCTCTGCCTGATGGACAGGTATCTTCACTTACACACACCATTCACATACAGTGCAGATTCGTCATACGTATCATGCATTACACACCAGTACATCTCGTGGGTTCGACATACCTTTCTGGCCTTTGGTTCTGTATTCATCACTACTTGCTTGATTCTCCTTGTTTTGTCTTCACTATTTGTTCGGTATGAACATACGGTTTGAATATCCAGGGAGTCTTCCTTATATTCGTCGTTACCTGAGGCATGTGGGTTCATCACGCCAATAGCTGTTCCTCGGTGTGTACTTATGCGCATATCACCGGTGATCCTCCTCCATTCGTACGTTACGCATCGGAACTAGGCCATGGTTCATTCCTTGTGTGGCCGTTGGTTATTTGCAATACCTTAGTGGGGATGGTATGTATTGTATCATGTTTGTGTGACTGCATCCGCTATGTGTGGTGTCAGGTACATTTCGCTGTGGTGTTAGCCGTGGATTGTGTGTGTTGGGTATGGTATTTTGTTCGACATGTGGGTGTCCGTGTCCAGGCGGCGTCTGTCGATGGCGTTGTGCATTCAGATGTGTAACATAGCTGTTATATTCCTGTACACAACGGATGCAGGGATGCATCAGCTGCTGCTAGTGTTTCCCACGCGGCTTGTTGCGGGTATGCCGCTGTCATTGACTGCCTGTATGTTTTTGCTACGGTTTCGGCTGGTATCCCTTTGATATGTGCGATGGGGTATATCTGCGGATGTGGGTGACGGGTACGGGGTGTGGGTCTTGCATTTATACATACACGATATGCTTGTGTGTGTGCTCCATCCCTGCTTGGGGAGCTGCAGGTTACCTGTCTGTTGTTCTGGGACTGTTTGTTTTGTTGATGTCGTGTGGTGTCGGTATCGCCTGCATGTGTGCTTCCTGCACGTATTCCTCCTTCACATCGGTTATATATCTGCGGTTGTTCGTACGTGCCTACTATCCATTGGCATTTTGTCACTGATAGTTACGGTGATTGTGGTCCTGTACTTGGGACGGCCTGTATGCTACCGGTTGCCTCCTATTCGTGTGGCGCTTGCTTACTTAACAGTCGTGGAACACACAGCGGTATTTACGGGACGGTAGGTGGCCACGATCGGTGCCGGGATAGCACATGCGTATTTTCGCCGTACATGCCTGATGCTGTGTAACGTTGCCGACGTATCGTGTTGAGTCTACCATATGGCCGCCATACATACGGTCATGGTTTGTACATGCGTCCTTTGAATCTCCTGTTGGCTATGGTCCTGTGGTACATTCTGGGACATTTCCGCTTTGCATCGTTTTACGTCGCCACGCGCCTAGCCACTGAGGAGCTGTCACTACTACTTTGTGGGTACTGCTGTACATACGCCTATGGTTCCTGTACTGTATGCCTACGCATGTTATTCCTCTCCGCCTGTGACATGTCACCTACATACACATTTTACAGTGGCACACACATTACACACACACAGCGGAACACACGACAACCTCACCTCACACATACACATATTGCCACCATAGCTCTCAACCTTCCATTTCCAAAATGAGGAACACACACCTTCATAATATGGAACAAATGGGCAAAATGTGGAACACATACTAATGGCTTACTAACAACTTCAGCTAAGAAGGTCATAGGATGGTTAAAATATGCTGATTTACTTATAAAGAAGAACCTTTAATGAATTAATATGATTAATTTCTATTTACCAGGATTTCATTTCAATAAATTCCTAACAATGAATGTGTGACAGACTATTTCAATGTGGAACTTTGAGGAACTTCGAGGAACATGAACTGTTTTAGACCCCAAATGAGGTACGTTCCTCATAATGACGTACACTTGAGAGGTATGATTGCCGCTTTCGCACCGACGGTTGCACACAGTACCTACGTTGACCGCATCGCCGGCGGCGGTGTGTACCTCCGCATCCATATCCTATGAATATGACACGCACATATCCCGTTACTGTACCGTGGCCTGGCGATCATCCCGACCCGCGGATATGCATTGATGCAGGTTGACATTTCCATGGCTGGCGTTCCCTGCTCTGCCCACCCTCCCGGATGATCGGGTTGTCGTTCACTATGTTTACTATGTGGAGATTTCGCGTCTTACTTCTCTGTAAACTTGCATCCCTGGGATTCCATATTTACCTGTTGTACCTTATATCTGTGTATGTGTACATATATTTCTACGTGTGTGATGATATCTATCTCCGTATCTGTGTATGCACATAAGTACATATGTGGTCAACTTGCGCCGAAAGTGGCAGCATACGGCTACGCCGTCTGCTGTAGGACCGGCGTGCGGTTGAGGTGTTGGCGTTCCATGCTCCGCTGGCTATTGGGTGTGCAGTGTTTGGGTGGTGCCTATGTTGGAGTCACACATACGTCCGCCCATACGGTACACATTACGGGCAGACATGTTTGTGTGGCGTCCATTTCACTGTGTGTGCAGGTAGGGAGGTGTCAGTCCATGGGGCCTATGCTGTCAGAGTATGTGCTATACGTTCCCTCTTTGCCAAGGCATAGGCATATTGGGTACGCCTCCGTCTACCTACTGGGGCTGGCACAGTGTGTTCATGGCGCTGAACGCCCTGTGCCTGCGCTTGCCTTGGCAGTTGTGGCGGGCTTGGTGGCCCTACACCATTATGTCCCTGCAGCAGCTGTTTCCGCAGAATCATATTGTGTAGCATACAACATACTATGAATATGTGGGCACATGTGCCTGGAGAGTACTGCAAGGCTCCACGGATGTATCCAAGCACCGGAACCATGATTTCAACATCCCAAACACACGCTCTATGATTATTCTGGTTTGTGCGTGTGCCTCATTATGGCGTTCTTGCATGTGTGTGTGTGCATTTCTGATGGGTGTCATCATCCATGGCTCCAGTGCATAGCCAGCATCCCCCACAAGGTGACCTTGTGTGATGTCCCCCCTGGCGAATACCTGATACAGCTGTGAGGCATGCCAGATATGGGAGTCGTGGTAGCTTCCAGGGCTGCCAGCACACACATCCATGATAATGCCCTGCGCATTGCACACGACCTGGCAATTGATGGAGGGGTATCCCTTGCGGTTTATGTAGCATCTACCCTGCTCCCCGGGCGGTGACTTGATTTCTATGTGCGTACAGTCTATCACACCCAGTACCTCCGGGTATTGTGCCACACGGTGGAAGTGGCGCATATTGCTAGCCAACTCCTCCTGAGATCTGGGGAAGTTTATATACTCATGGGCATGTAACATGGCATCCAGGAACTGGTGTAGTACCCT
This sequence comes from Protopterus annectens, assembly GCF_019279795.1. NCBI lineage: Eukaryota > Metazoa > Chordata > Ceratodontiformes > Protopteridae > Protopterus > Protopterus annectens. Next base: position 227,768,669 of record NC_056737.1, read on the forward strand.
GGATGCTGATGCCTGTGAGATGCCCATTATATCCCCGGTTGGCCTTTGAAAGGTACCTGTAGCCAGTATTCGCAAGCTCACACATACCTTTGTGTCCACTGGGATGGGCTCCCCTCTGTTGTCTCTTGTTCTCAGGTGTGGCGGCACAGCTCCACTATTTGCTGTAACGTGTCCCTGTCCACCCTGTAGCGCTCTACTATCTCCAGGTCTTGCAGCCCCTGGTAGGTCACCCTTGGTCTGAACACTCTCCTTCTCCTATGAGGCCTACGGTAGTTGTCGGCACCCTCCTCCGCAACTCCGTCTGTCTCTGACACATACCTATGCATCACGCCATGGCGGCACCCAACATATACATATTAAAGTTCCCGTGTGTTTACACCCTACGGTGCGGCGTTTGGGAAATCGCTGTGTGTTGTGTGCATTCACACTTTATACTGTTGTGCTGTATACCCAGTGATGTCATTGGGTGTGTCTGTGCAGCCGTATCTGTGGATTATCTTCCGTGTTTTACCGTTGCAACTGCAACGCTATTGCCTTTAGTGTTACATTACAGTTGCCTGCATTGGCTTAGCTTTGCATCTTACATTACTGTTTCTGCACGTTGCACCTACTATTGCCTGCAGTGCATCCTGCAGGCACATGGCATATGATGCATTTTGTCTGCCGCCGTTATGCTACCTCTGTACTTGGCTGTGCTATTTCAGTTCTTTGCTCTTTGCATTTCTACTACATCCCCTACTATCTTTGCATTCCTATGCCTCCCCTTTCCCGTTTTGCAGTCTGCATGCAGAGTTGTCAGCTGCCGCCGTTTGCCCTTCCTGGATTGATTGGTGTTGATTGCTCATTACGGCTCCAATTACACTGCTTCCGCATTTCCTCATATTCTCCGCATTACCTTCCTATATCCGTGGTTGTTGACAGGGAGGCCGTCACATGACTGGGTTGGGGAACGTAGTCATCCTCGTGCACATGCATCTGTGCGCATTATGTACTCTCAGCGCATCTATTTCCTCACACGCCGGTCCTGCTGCTGTGATGTGCATTGTACAGCCCATGTTTGCTGGCCTCCAATGTGCTTCCTCCTACAGTGGCACACCCTCTGCGATTGACATGTATTCCGTGTAGGCCACTCCTTGGTATACTACCGCTCGCCGTTGCTCCATCCTTACACCGCGCCGTTTCACTATTATCTGCCTCATTTGCATGGCATTGACTGCTAATACATGGTTACGGCGCGAACACTGCCGCCACTCCTTGACAACCCTTGCGCTGGGGTTGAGGCTTTCCATACATACTATGGTGTGTGGTGGCTGTGCAGCTGATGTGTATTATACTGCTCTTTTAGGACATTGTCATATTATTTCATTGTTTTGCACCTTCTGTGCACATATCCGGGGGTTCTGCTGTGGTTTCTGCGTACATAACATTTATGTCATTATTTACATTTTGTGCATGTTTTCTTTGGACATTCTCGGTGCCTTTCGCCATTGGCATATTGCACCTGTATGATACCTGACGTTGACAGCCTTCCATTACTCCTTGGTCATGTTTGGGTAAATGTAAACCGTTTTTCTTGGTTTACATTGCTGTGCCCTTACGCTACGCCTGCTCCACTTCGTGGATCGATATTTGCCTTCATTTGCATGGTGCAATACCGCACACAGTGTGTTTAGCATACCTACGCCGGGCGGCAGGTCCGGCGCACGCCGGTAGTGCACGTGGGATTGGTTCATACCTGAATCGCTCGGTGGCCATATTTGGCTTTATAACGCCGATGCTATGTGGGCGCCTGGCGCAAGGTTCATGAATCCCGGGGAGAGTTTGTTTTTTTTTTTTTTTTGTCTGAAAGGTTGAAATAATTGGAAGAAGCAAAATGTTACATAGGGTATCAGACCATTTAACTATATGCAGCATTTTGGGTGTTGATGGTAAAAACAAACATATTGGTAAAAGTTATAAAATATATAACAGGCCTTCTGTAGCTTCAGACTTAATGGTGTTAGCAGTTCAAGGGACATATAGATATGAAGATGTCAATTATTTGATAGAGTGGTGTCTTGTTTCAGAGATATAATTTGCATAGAGTATAAAGAATATATATTAATGTATAGGATGTGGTGCACAAAGAAGAGTGAACAAAAATGAATTTTTAGGTAATGCAAAAAACTGGAAGATAAGGGTTTACAGAAATCTTTTATGAATAAGCAGGAGATATCTGAATGATTTAAGGAAAATGCAGCAGTGGAACTGGGGGCAAACATTTTAGTGCAAGGGACAAAAAATAAACAAATGTCACCTTTATAAGTTTCTAGATAAAGAGAAATGAAGGTTTTATGTATGAAGTGAAAGGTAGAAGTGGTAAGGTTTATACAAAACAAGCCAGATAATGTATATTGTGGAGAAGTACATAAGTAAAATACGTGAAGGAGTATGCAGAAGGAATAAGGGATCAGAAAATAAAAAAGTGAAAAGTAGCAGATGTCAGACAATGAAATAACAGCATCTGCATTAAATGAAGTTTTTAAGTTTTAAATACTGATGATGCTCCTAGTAGAAATGTAATACTATTTGATTTTTTTTATAAATGACTAAAGGATAAATAAAAGAGGATTATTATGAGACTATTAAATAAGCGATTAAAAAAAGGTCTGAAACAAAGCAAATATGTGAAAGTATAATAAGATTTATTTAGGAAAAAAGGAAGTAAGAGAGACTTAATCAGAGAACAAATATAAAACTTTTATAAAAAAATTGGCAGTTAAGAGTAGCAAAACTTTGTAAAGAAATGATCAAGAAGAGGTGTATGGGGTAAAATGAAAAACTTTGAAAGAACTATAAATATTATAAAGGAATTAGATAATAGTATAATAAGGGAGTAATATCAAAGAACATCCTTTAGTGATATTTCAGAAGGCGTATGACTCAGTGACTAAAAACAGTTATGGAGTTTTTTATAGGATTATAGTTTTACTGAAGATGTTATTTTTTAAATGGTATGTGGAATTTCAGCAATAGTGTCTTTGACTAATGGTTGGGTAGGGAAGGAAACTGGAATGGGTGTCAGGTCAGTAGGAGTTAGGGATTACATCCTTCCATGGTGGTATGGAGCTGTCATTTTGCAAATGCTTACCATGTTTACATGGGTAGGTTTGGCATAATGGTTGGGTCTTCACCTCATAGGCACAAGGCAGAAGATTTGACTCTGACCTGAAGTTACTGGCTAGGATTAACATGGTACTACAGTGCAGTTCACCTAAAAAACTAAGAAATGATATGTGTTCTGTAGTTTCAGGGCTTAATTCATTCTGCATTAGGATTGGTTAGCTCTTTCTGAGTGCTAGATGCTGTCCATGACTCTGATGTTGGCCACAGCTAAGCAGTACATTCTATCAGTTAACAGGTGACAAGGATGGTGTGAAAATGCAGGGGCAGATGCAAGGAACCAGACAAGGCATCCTGGTGGTGAAGCAGTGCATGCCATCTAAGTAAACTCAGCATGATGCTGTTCACCTCCCATCCAGACCCTTGCATCATCACAGCCATTATGGCCTACAAAGTCACAATGGAGGATAATTCCCACCTGCCTCATGGATGCAGCAGGAACTGCCATGTGGACTTTCAATGACCTGGGCATGTGCAGCTACTACAATTCTATATGCCAGATCAGTCCACATGTCCATTAAATCATCATACAATCTATGCAGGCCAAGCAACATGCTCACTATCTCTACCATGGTGTGTACAAAAGCTATCTGTGTCTGGATCACTGATTATCAATTATGCTGACTAATGCCAAATGTATTACCAAGATCATGAAAAGATCTGGAAGCATGATGAAAAGATTTTTCTCCCCATTGTGAGTGTGTACACTTGTAAGGCAGTGTAGCTAGGAGATTCCATCTGTGGTGAGGATTATTTTGTAGATTGAGAGGAGCTCACATTGACAGGCTATCTAGTGTGCTACTGGTGATGCTGGTGGTTCTGCATGTCCCCTACCATCACCTTACATGTGCGGAATGTGTGCATGCCCTCTAATGTTAGCACTGTTCACAGTGCCACTCTGTGATCTGACTGTGCCATGTGCACACTGTCATCATCACCAAATGCAGGTGACCTGCTGACATTGTGAATATGTATGCTCTGCTGTGATGGACCCTTTACAAGTGGTGACCTATGAAAGCATAATGATAAATTATTTACATAAGTGCCATAACTCTCACGTTGCAGACATTGAAAACCTGGACAAAAGCTCTTTAAAAGTTGATATATTTTGCCCCAAAAATCTGGACATTAAATTAGCATAAAATTGGCATTGCAAAAGGTGTAATTCTTTTCAGTTACAGTAGGATACTGAGACAAATATCTATCTATCTTTGCTGACTAGCTTAGTCCCACTAGGCTAGTGATCTCTTTTCAGGGAAGACACAAGGTGGTATACTACTAGAGGAAATTTGGCAAGGGCACTGAGGAACATTACCTACTCTTTTTTATAAGTGACATAGGTTCTTTTACATCCATCTGAGCTATCACTAACTTAAGCAGATGTGACCTCAGTTTAACATCTCATTCAAAGGATGACACACTCAGGAGTGAAGCACCCCACACTCCCCACAATGCTGCACTGCAGTGTCAGCAATCCAATCACCTGGAATGAGAGTAGAACCCACAGCTTTTTGTTTTCCAGCACAGAAGGCAAATATGTTACCTATTGCACCAATGACACTAGCACTATTGAATGTCAATCAAATAATGTAGTCTGAATGTTCAGATATTGCCAGCATTAATGACAAAAATCAAGGAACTTCAAAGGAAAGGCAATGCCCAACAGATCACTGCTTGCAGAACCAGGGGCACTAAACAGTCAAAACAGAACTTTAACACAATTAAAAAATCACATATTTAAAATATACAGCCTGCAGTTCCCACATATAAGGAATCAGTGGAGCCTCTGCTCTCTCTCTCTCTCTCTCTCTCTCTATATATATATATATATATATATGTGTGTGTGTGTGTGTGTGTGTGTGTGTGTGTGTGTGTGTGTGTGTGTGTGTGTGTGTGTGTGTGTGTGTATACATGCACAGTAGTAGGCTTCCAGTTCTAAAAGATTTAGAAGAAGCAGAACTTAAATATTTATAGTAAGACTATCCAACAAAGCAAAAGCACCAGCTGTATCAATTTACTTTTCTATACTCACTATCTATACAAAGCCAAATCTATGACTGCTTATCTGTGATCAAAAATCAGCAGAGGTCAGTGACTTTCATCTAGACTGACATGTACCTACCAGTTAAAACCATATTATTGACTGTGTATACCACGAATGTCTAGTAGTAGATCAATATATATATATATATATATATATATATATATATATATATATATATATATATATATATGTGTATATATGTGTATATATATATATATATATATATATATATATATATATATATATATATATATATATATATATATACTAAGAAATGAACTTCGTGACAATAAAAGCATTCAATAAAATAGTAAATAACACCAACAACTCTTGTCGAACTTTAGCGCTTTCGTCTTATTTATTATCAAGACTTCTTCAGAAAGACATGTTTCATAAGTGTATATATATATATATATATATATATATATATATATATATATATATATGCAACATATAAGTTTCTTTCACACATGTGTGCATCAAAATGTCAAATACCTGATAATGAAAAAAATAATGATCACAACTTAACCCTGATTGCAGCACCAAGCCATCTAAAAAGATAAAAAATATTATGACAATGGTAATTTATTTAAGCTTGCTAAAAGGCAGTGTTCATTCATTGTGACAGAGGTAAGATCTGAAGAGTTTAATGGTCAGGTAGTGTTAGGGTGTGTGTGAGTGTGTGTATGAGAGGGGTTATATATGGAAGTACATGCTAAGTTTGCCTGGGAGGTTAGTAAGGGTGTAGGTTAGGGGTGTATGTGTTGGGTGTGTTGGGGTGGCTGTCATACTTCCACACACACCTAGACTAAGAAGCAATGCCTAAAACACCAAGTCACTGAAATACTACCCACCAGGGATAACTCTAAAGATGTGGAAGACAGGGATACTAGCTACCAGGAATAATGACATGGGACAGGGGAGACACTCTTACCTTATTCACAATGAATAAACACTGCCTTTTAGCAAACTTAAATAAATTACCATGGATGGGAGATAGGAAATTCACCCCGGGGATCACTTCTGTGGTTCTGCTTGACAGGGGCACAGGAAAATAATTTTCTTGGGTGGCAAAAGCCAGGGTACTATTTGGCTAGGCTTATATAGGCCCTAGGGCCAATAGCCTAGTACTTACCTATGAACCTATTAACCTATGAACTAGTCATAAGGGATAACCTTTATCATTGCGCTTTAATGGCACTTATACATAACATGGGTTGGGGAATGATTAGACACCAGGGAGACCTCCTACATCTCATGTCTTGTGCCTTAATGATCCATAAACATAATGAGTATCGGCGGAACACTAGATATTACGCATACACTATATAGTAAATTATTAGTCCCATGAACCACTACTAGAAATCAGGGATGTAATATAAAAGAAAACAAAGACATTAAAAAATATAAAACTTCAAAGGGAACAAAATTCACTTCAACTTCTGCACCCTTGCCACAAGTAACCTCAGCATTAACCCACTATGCTAACTGATAAGTTAGTGCTATAGTTTTTTTTCTATAACATATAAGGAGGATCTAAGGCATCATTCAATGCCTGAAACAGTTCATGACTTAGGAGGGAGTGGAACAGGGAACATTGCACATACTTCTCAACCTCATAGTGCAAGACATTGAAACAAAGCTAAACGTAATTTAATTATTCCTTTTGAAAACATAGAAATTAACTAATTTAACAGCTTTCATGCTACCATGCATTTAATAAAACATACAAAGTGTAAAACTCTAATGCTTGACAGTAATAACTCACTGTAATCATCTATGATTTACCAGAGCAGGAAAAAGGAGGCACTGGCGATGTTCTGACAATGCAATGACAGGTATGGGGAACATGCCGTGAGTGTGTGTGTCTATTCTGCATGAGGGAGTGAAGGGAGGAGTACCTGTGCAAACACAATGCATCAGATGCCACTGTTAACTACTGCAGGAAAGTGCTGATCTGCATTCATGGTAGTTAATAGTGATTCAAAGACATGCAAATTAGCTGATAATGAGGTCTTTCCTCGCTGTGATTAATGTGTCTGAATATGCCAGCACCATATCATAGAAATGTGGCCTTTTTAACAGAGTCCTTAACGTGAGCAGTAGAGTTCTTTGTGAATCCATGGGTTCTCACTGAGGCTTGTTCCAGCAAATGCAAGTCTAGAATCTACCAAAACCACTATAATCCGAAATTCTAATGATAGTTATGTCCTGAAATATCTTAGGTCTTTGCCACACTGCATGATACACAATCCTTGCTTCAGTCCTTGACTACTAGAAAATGTTTCACCAAGATCTTGAATGACATAATATCTATACTCAGAAAGAATCATCATTTCTTGTTTGCCATTTTTCATAGAAATATACATTGATATAAGCAAAGATAACCACCTAGAACTATTTCACAACATTGTGTTTTACTTTAATTTAAAATGTGAAGGTCATTTTGGTGAAAGATGCTTACTAACTGGTTTAGATGCATTTCATACTCATTATAACTGTTCTTTTAATGTGTTCGTCTCTGTTATTTAATTCTGCTGGATTAACTACAGTCCAGGCCCTACTGTGAAAGTTTTAGCACTCTACTACTGTTTTCTTAATCTGCTTACACCCAATTTCTTCTCACTCTAATACTCTGCTACCTCCCAACTTTACAATTTGTAAACTATTCCTGCATACCTACTTCTGACTAACTATCCGCGTTTAACTTGCTTCAACTTTCCCTATCATAAACTACCCCTCTTTTCACCTACAGTCCTCTCCTCTTAATTATGTCCTCTCACTAGTCTTATGCACTTTCAACCCCTCTATTTCTATTAAACACGTCTGCCCAAACCTTCCACTAACTCTATCTTTTTTCTTCCCCACACACCACTCTAACAGGATAGACTTTGTAAAATGCTTAACTGATTTAATAGCAGACTCATATAGCTGCTCTTTATTCTATCTTTTATTTTAGGTGATTAGTCCATCTTTTCTGCTCTACTTAACAACTGCTCCTAACCATAACCAAGACCCTGAAATCTGCAACCACAAACTCCTCCTGGGAAATATAACAACAAAACAAACAAAAAAAAAATAATAAAAAAAAAACATTTAGGACAGAAAGTATGTTCTACTTAATATTATGATACAGTTCTAGATACTCTACTACTGCCTACACAGTCAACCATAGCACATCACCAGGTCCATACAATCCTCCTCCACCTCATGCTACTCACTGATTTATTTTTATAAAGTTAATTACTTATAATCTATACTGAACACTCTGCATTTTTATTAACCTTCTTTCTCCTTCTGTCTCCTTTTCAGACCTGGCCCCAACCCCTGCCCCCAGTTCTGAAACCTCGGTAGTTTGTTTTTCTTTCTTTGAAAACTTTATAACCTATACTAGAAGCATTTACCAGTTTTAATTTTTTGGAATTAAAAGAATTGGAAAAACAAGCCTAGGGATTTCTAAAACAAAAAAGTGGCTTATTGATTATTTATGTGCACTAAGCTGCTACAAACAAGGTCCATCCCACTCTGTTTGCCCTTGCTAATGCACAGGCTCATTCCGCTCCACCCTACCCCTATTCCCACCCACCCCTTTTTCCTTACACTTATTCTTCCCAAGACTACTCCGCTATACACCATCACCCAATCAACCACTTCATGACCACACCCAAGTATCACCTACTTAGTACTAATAACACTTCAAACACCAACAAATTTCCGCTAACATCTTAATACCACAAATTTCCCCTCTACATTATATCCTATATTAGTTACTCTATAAAATGCCCAACACCATACAGCTAATTATTCACATTTTTTTCTCTGAGCACTCCTCTTCTCATACTAACCCAAGCCACCTCTGTCCAGAGTATGCAATTCTTATTATCTTCAAGAAGTCCTACACTAACTACAACACAGCAACCCAATATAATTAGCTTCTCATCTCATCATCTTTATTCAATTGTAGCAAATTATGTACTTCCAAATTCAGAGTCCTCTCCATCAACAACAAACTCAAAATTATTCCCTATACTTCAGCTGTGTCCTCTTCTAAAACCTACTACTTTTCATACATTATAAATCATCTCATTATTATCTTAAAGTGGGACATACATCCAAATCCTGGCCCTACCCTCTCTCACAATATCAACCATACCCCTCTCCCTCCTTTAAGTCACCTACTAACACTTGAAACCTATTTATAATAACAATCAACACATGGAGTATTTGTAACAAAATTACAGAATTTCATGCCTGGCTCTCTCAAGATATCCCTGATATTGTTGCCCTTACAGAAACTTGGCTAAAGCCACATATATCAGACACTGAAATAGTTCTAACTGGTTACAATATTCTATAAAAAGATAGAGTCCCAAAGAAAGGGGGTGTAGCATTAATTTACCACAACTCCTTAACCATTACATCCTTTCCTAAACCTGTCCCAACCTTTAGTAACATGGAAATGTTATTAGCATCATTACAAATAAATAATAGTAAACATGTATGCATAGAAGCACTATATATTCCTTCAGGCCAAAACATCCCTATTCTTGATGATTTTCTATATTGGACAACCCAAAACATATCCAATGAAACTTTCATTCTAGGGGTTACTAGCATTAAGTGGCAAAAATTAATCTCAAACTTCCCAACTAATTGTATTAACCTACACAGGTATACACAGCTATTCACATGCCCTACACGAATACTAAACAAGCAACCTGAATCCACCTTGGACTGGATCCTAGTCTCAGATCCACACAAATATTCCAACACTGGGACCCTCCCTTCACTCCCTCATGAAGTGACCATTTACCATCTTTTACACATAGAACCCATGCTCAAGTACCCAAACCCCACTCACATAGAACATCTAGAAATTTAACAAACTTTAATCAAATAACTTTCAGTAACTCCCTAAATGCCCAGAATTGGACCCCACTAAAAACATTAACCTTAGAAGAAGCTGTAAGCTGTTTTAACAATGTCTTCCTTGATATCCTAAATACGTCAGCCCCCATTCAGTGCAAAGGAACAAAACTTAATCATGCTCTTTGGCTTACAAAACCAGCAAAACAAATTCTTCTTTCCAGAGACTGAGCCTGGAAAGAATGGCGTAAAAACCAAAACCAAGCAAATGAAAGTAACTTCAAACAACTTTGTAAAAAAGCAAGCAAATTAGTTAAAAATGACAAAAAAATATATTTTTCACAACAATTATCTAGACAAAGAAATAATCCCCAAAATTCTGGAAATCATTTTCTTCTCCCCTTAATCCTGGGACCACACAAAACCCATCACCACCCCCTGATAAAGACCCACAACAAATAGCCCATATTTTCAACTTCCAGTTTATCGACAGCATTTTTAAACTTGTCAAAGAACCCCCACCAAAGCAAACAAGCCCCCCCATCAATAAGATAATCATCTCAAACCCAGTGCATGAGAATCCTAGGTTATATCCCTCACTCCACAAAGAAACCACTAACAATGCCCCATTACTCCAATATTCTCCCTGAAACCAGTGCCCATCTCTCTAGCATTTAAATTGCTAACTAAACTAAGACCATGCTCCCTGTCTGCTGATAACCTCCCCTCTCCTGGTGCCAATCCATCTCAGACTTCACAGTCCCTCAAATCTGGAAGAAATTCATCATAACTCCATTGCATAAAGGTGGAAATACTATTGATTTAACTAACTATTGAGCCATTTCCATTATCTCACCATTATCTAAAATACTGGAAAAGTGTATATACACTCAACTATTAAAACACCTTTCTGACAATAATCTCCTCGCCCCTACCCAACATGGCTTTCGTCCTGCAGACAGTACTGCTACAGCCTTACTATCTTTCACTGATACTTTGAACAAAGCTCTGGACTCTGGTCTATTGACAACAGTAGTCTTATTAGACCTATCCAAAGCTTTCAGCACATTATCACATGCTAAACTATCCAGCAGCTAGCAGCATTAGGATGCTATGAACATACCCTTACCTGGTTCCCAACTACCTGAGCAACAGACAACAATCTGTCAGATGGCAAAACAATCAATCTGGTTATCTGGTTAATAGGATAGGAGTCCCCTAGGGGTCCATTCTTGGAAATTTGCTTTTTAAAGTATTTGTAAATAATTTCCACACAGTCTCCCTACAAAGTTCACTCATTCAATATGCTAATGATTCTGCTATCAAACCCTCCTCTAGCAACTTCTCAGATCTCATAAAAATAACACAAAAATACCTTCTCAGTTATAGAAACTTGGCTAAATGAAGCACAACTACTAAATCCCTAAAAATTCTAAGGTACTACTATTTTTATCTAAACCACCTCCACAGGACTTTAAAATTTACTCCCAAAACAAGACTGAAATTAAAGTGGTGAAGACAGAAATATTACTAGGCATTACTATAGATGACAAACTATCCTTTGAACAATGTATTCTTAATACCATTAAAAAAATGTTTAAACTAGGCAAAGTGTACAGATATAAACTCTACATGGATAAACCCACAAAAATTAAACTAGTAAATACCCTCCTACTCCCTTCCCTCCTCTATGGCTCCCCCATCTTTACCAACCTTCACACATCTCTAAGCAGCAAACTAAAATCATGCTATTATACAATTGCAGAATTTACCTCTGGCCTACCAAATCACACACACCACTGTCAGGCCATTAAGGAAATGAAATGGTATGAATTCCCCCACTACCATCATTACACCCAACTAACTCTTGCTCATAAACTAATATACAACCCAGCAAACTGCCCTTTACTTCATTCTACCCTACAAACCTACATCCTCACCTGGAATCTTCAGTCTACTAATAAACAGCTTCTAAGTATATCCAAACCCAATAAGAGAGTTGGATAAAGCTTGTACTCCCACTCCATAACAAAATTATGAAGTGTCCTACCCCTCCACTTTTACACAAATTGATTCCTTAAAAACCTTCAAATAAGCCCTAAAAAGCCACTTTCTTGGCAATCAAATCTGTTCTTGTGCCCAGAACTATAGACCACCATAAACAAATTCTAAGATTTTGTTGACTGGTATGACTATTTTCAATTTCCAGTAATAAATTGTAAATCCTCTGAATGTCATTGACTTTTCTACATTAGTAAAGGTATTTCAATTGCTGCCATGTCTTTATAATCATTATTTAGGCAAAATCCTTAACTTCCCATGTACTGAAGTATATAAATGAACTGTTTATTATGAATATATGTGCTTTTTTCTCCTCTATACAATGAATGCCATTAAAAATAATGTATGTTTACTACTAACTCCTAACAAGTTTGTATAAAACTGTGCATTCTGTGTATTACTAATCACTAGGAAATTCTATAAAAAAAATTGTATACTTGTTTTATTATTGTAAATATTATCTTGTAAAAGTTTTGAGTTGTAACTATAGCTTTTCCACTCTGGCCTCCGCTGAAAATGGGTTTCTGACCCAGTGGACTTTCCCAGTCAACAAATGTCAATAAGTAATAAATAAATTAATAAATTATATTCTACGTGCCATCATGGGATTCTTTTCTTTTCTTTTTTTATTCAGTTTGTAATCACCAGTGTTTCTTTTAGCCTGACTACAGACATTAATTTGCGCACAATAAAACTAATAAATACTGTGTAGTTTGTAAGATACCAAGTAGTCCATTATACAGAACTGGGATGAAAGATATGTGTAGGAAATCTGGTTAAAAGCATAAAACTACAACTTATTTTAATTAGTCTTTATTAAGCCTGTGGACCCTTGCCAGCTGCAACATGGACCAAGGGCAAAGTTACAAGTATAATAAACACAGTTCAGCATTATTCAGCATTCAAGGCAGACTAAAATAAACTTGACTATGTAAAAGTCACATTATTAAGAGTAAGTAGAATGTTATAAAATACTATGTAAAATGTTATAACATAGTATGACATAAAACATTATTTCTACAGCAGTGTACACATCCGGATTTATAAAGGCTACCAGAAAGTGTGTACTTAGTGTAATCATTCTGAGCGAATGGACAGCACAAACATTGTGGTAGGGCAATTCTTGTATTCAGAAAGTGTACACTTTGTGGTAACCTTTAAGCATCCGACCTATAGTCCCTGAACAATGTAGCTTTCTATAATAACATAGGATACCTGAGCAATTCTGAGACAGTTTTAATAAATATTAACAAAATTTCACAATATGTGAAGGATAACCTGCACCTAAAGTAAATTACCAAAGTTTAAAAGTAAAGAAAGTGCAATTGTTACAGGCAGATGTATTTAGCATTATCTTGAAAACAACTGCAATCACAGATATTTTTGAAGTACATAAATGAGTTAATTCTAAGAAAAGTGCAGTGCATTTCAATATGCATGCATATAGGAAGGAGATTCAAATTAGTTGGGGATATTTTGCTAAATCTTTTTTAATCAATGCTAACCGAATGGTAAATCATTGTAAAGTAAGTGTAGCTGGGATAGTGGAGCTGAAAGAATATGTGATGGGCCTAATTTATTATTTTTATGTTAAAGACAGGCAATAGTCAAGATGTTGAAGCTTAAAGGTGGGTACAGTAGTAGGAAAGTATATGCTTAACTGGTAACCACCTAACTTTTTTAGAGTGAGACAGTGGTGCTCAACCATACCTGAATGTGAGGTGCACCTGCATATCTTGTTTTAAAGTAATCTGATATGTTGTAATATTTTGGATGAATTTAAAACTACTACAGGAACAACATTATCTCTTTTGAAAATAAGCACAGACTGCTAAAGCTTGGCTAGTTTCAGTAATTCAGAAATGATGCAAGATTAAATGAACAGTTCCTTCCCAAACAAAGCTCTAACTTGCAATTGTGTCATAATGTGCACTAAAATATATGAAGATGTCTGACATAATTGTACTCCATGCAGTTAAAATGAATTTGATCATTCCTAGTCTTGGATATGCATTACCTGAGAAAAACAAGGGTGCACCATGGAAGTTTCTGGATATATATCATATGAACCCACAGCTCAAGTCACAGAACCAGGGTTAATTTCCCATTATTGCAGCTAATTCCTTTCAAAGTATTTCCTTATAATATTAAGCTTTTAAATTATTAATATTTCTGTGTAGTACATCTTTCATATACTGTGCAATGACAAGAGATTTTTGAAATTTAAAATCATTATGTCATTTGTCACTGTATCAGGATTGTAGCCCTGGCCATGAACTTTTAATGGTTTTAATGTCAAAAATACCTACTTTATTTAAAATTTATACCAAAGTATGGCTGATTGCAATAATGTCATGAAGTATTTTGTAAAAACAAAGGACAGTTTTATCCTGAAGTCCTTCTGTATAAGTGATTTGACTAAAGGTTGGTGCGTAAATAAATTATCTTCAGTTCTGTCTTGGGCCAGGATTCAGAAACAGGCCTGGTCACAAGCAGTGAGACTGTGACAAAAAGGGCTTTTTAGCAGGATTACAAAGAAACCACTGATTCAGAAACACATTAACCACAATGAAGAAAGACCTCGTTATCAGATGATTTGCATGTATCTTAATTGCTTGTGAATGATCTATTGCTTTAGCACAGGCATTGTGAATGCTGGGAATGCAAAGCAATTCAGGGATATAAGAGTGTTTGGTTCTTCAGGGCAGCATAAACTCCCGGTATCTTTTAGGTTTCACAGAGTTGGACTTTTGTGCAGTAAAACGAGCTGTAGTAGTGTTGCAAACACTGGGAATGCACAGCAATTTAGTGAGCAAGTGAAAAAACACACTGTGAGGCCAGCAGGGGAGGACTACCTATTTAAAAAACGCTGCCAATTGGTTTAATAATGTTGCTGTAATTAATCAACATTTTAGCTTGCTTTTAGATATGCAATACAAAGCCATGGATGGTACAGGTAAGAAACTGATTGTGTTCTTAAAATAAATAATAGAACAAATAAAATTATGTTTATGATCAGATTTAAAGGCTGAGATTCATAAACAATATCACCACAGCCACCACCACTGTATAGGCAACTCCACAGTGCCCAATACAGAGGCATAAAAAGTTCACATGGAGCAACATCTCATTAGTAGCTGATTGCCGAGTATCTAAATCGAATACTATGTTGTTACAGGTAGTTGCACTGCTGTTCCTCTTACCAACCTATGCAGCACAACTGCACAGGTACCTACAAACATGCACACACACACACACACACACACACACACACACACACACACACACACACACACACACACACACACACACACACACACACACACACACACACACACACACATACACACACACACACACACACATCATAAAGTAGTGCTCTAGCTGGAAGACGAATGAGTCAGTACTAGAAGATGAAACAAGTTGGGCATCAAAACACCTGTGCTATGTTGCTCATGGCAACAGAGAGGAGGAAATACACCTTGCTTAAAGGTGGGCAATTCCCAAGGCTAAAATAATAGGTGATCTATTCAGTCTCACTTTGCATAAAAGCAATGCATACATAAAATCTGAGAGTTAGAAAACAAGATTTAGATGTTGAGATTTCATGGAAGACAAAACTGATTAGGAACATTCAGCCTATAGTTTGGTTTCATGAACAGAGACTGTTGGCTAGATATGTTAACTGGGACAATTCCCTGTCACAACTGCTAGAAATCATTCTTAAGGTGCACCCTGCCAAGTACTATATAATCCAGATGGATACAATAAGATATATGCAAACATAGATTCAGTCTTAATTCTGTGCACAAAAAAGAAAAGAAAAAAATATATATATATATATATATATATATATATATATATATATATATATATATATGTATACTGATGCATATTCCAATATTAACATCTCCCAAGAGAGGAGTTCAGAACACTTAGTAGGGTTCATAGATCCTTCTTCAACAAATGCAGTCAAAGAAAGAAAAAACAAGAAGAAGAAAAACAGGAGAAGTGGCAGGTCTAAATAATGTAAGGCACCATGTTCAGTTGGGTTCTTAGGACCCTTTTACAAATCTTTCAAATCATTCAAGTACAGAATTGCTCTATTAGTGACTATACTGTATAATTACTTTAGAGACAGTGTTAGGTACAACCCATACCTAAATAACTCCACAGTGACATTTATTCTTAAACTTGGTTTAGACACATTAAGAGCTATGTGGCTACATCACTCATTAACATAGATAGGAAAACTCTTAACAGATATCCTGGAAAATGGGTTTAAGAAGCTGGCACTGAGCCTCTAATACCTGATTTCCAGGCAGGATTCCTATCCCACCAACAAAAGCAGAATAACATTACATTGAAAACAACATTACCTTGGAACATTTAAATGTTTCAGCAATGCAAAATATAACAATAAGGAGTTATTGACTTTCAATGCATGTAAGGCATTCAGGAGGGTCCGTATCCCATTTATCTTAGTGCTCCTCTTCATATATACCTTGCCTACATAATTTCTCCAACTATTAAAAAGCCTCTATGAGTCAGCAGCTGAAATTTATATTATGACACTTATGGACAATATCCTGATATGCTTGCAAAACCAGTTTATATCAACAGTACCTGTTATGGACAGTATTAATTATGGGTCTTTTTCCAGTACACCATGTGACAAGTCAGCCCTATAGCCAGTAAGGGACTGCTTCAAATGCTCATGATTAGATAAAATTTAGGGCATGTCAATTTCACTCACAAAGATAAAGTACTTAGGCATCACCTATACTCAAGACTCCAGGACATGTTTGATTGAGAATGTATCAGCAGTACTGAAAAACGTTGAGTAAGATACTACAAGACGTGCCAAGTTTAACTTCAGTTGCTTTACCCACATCTTCAGAGTAGAGATTAATGTTTCAGACTGAATCTTCTTCCTTCTAAACAACACATTATATCCCCTAGCTGTAATGAGATCTTCAAACAAATAAAAAAAATAATAATACATTTTATACGTGATTGTAGAACACATTGGGCAGTATGTGTATGCTTGCCTGTACCAGAGAAATAAGAGGCCTTAAGCTCCCAGGTTTGTACCTGTACTATAAGCTTCAGACTCATGAAATTATAAAACTTAGCTGGGTATACACAATTACCCTAGAACTCAGTTATGAAGTGGATTGCTCTCCTACAGGAGGAATTTACAAAACTGAAAATTATTATCAGGGCTATATGATTCCTTGAGTTGTGAGGGCTGCAGATGAACAAAGTCTTGTACCTGTTATCCAAATTACATGAAGAAACAAACACACGGAAGAGTTCAGTCTCTGGCCTCCTGGAGGTCAAGCTACTCCTGATGTTAGTCAATAACTCCAGCACAACTCCAAAGAATCACATGCTAAATAAATCTACATCTCCTTGACTAGCCCAGAATAAATCAGTCTTAAGATTTTATGAGAGAAAGCATTTTGGTATATACCACATTACACATGGGGGGGGGGGTTGAAGGACAGGGACTGACTAGTGCTGAATTAAGGCAGGATAATGTCACTGGATATATAGATAGACAGACTGACAGACAGATATATAGACAGATAGATAGATAGATAGATAGATAGATAGATAGATAGATAGATAGATAGACTGTATGTATATAAGAACTTGTTGTCACATTATAAGAAGTGTTTGCTACAAATAGCAAAGGAATGAAAGAGACCCTTAGCAGATGACAGGCTGTTTGTTGAGATAAGCTTTGCATTTGGGAAATATCACATGCAATTTTCTACTTATTAAATTACAGTACAAGCAGTTTATGATCAATCACAGCTACTATGACTCACCAGCAAACTGCATCATCTGAGTCACCACACTGGCTATCATATGCTTTTTAGGGGATTTCCCCACAGCTGTAGGAATTTGAGGTGGGGTATTCAGATTACTCATCTATCTCAAAATACTTAATGTGGTTCCACCATGGTAAACCTGCATCCTGAATACCAGCAAAAGTAATATTGCTCTGTCTAGCACACCTTAATCTAGCCTAGTGGTACAGATAATAATTTCTTCAAAGGCAAGAGATATCCTATAAATAAATCAGTAATAAGTAACATATCATCTGGAAATTGATGCTTGAGGAATGGAGAAAAAGTGTTTTGGTACCGATTTTTAAGAATAAGGGTGATGTGCAGAGCTGTAGTAACTACAGAGGGATTGAATTGATCAGTCACAGCATGAAGTTATGGGAAAGAGTAGTGGAAGCTAGGTTAAGAAGGGACGTGAGGATTAGTGATCAGCAGTATGGTTTCATGCCGGGAAAGAGCACTACAGATGCGATGTTTACTCTGAGAGGGTTGATGGAGAAGTACAGAGAATGTCAGAAGGAGTTGCATTGTGTTTTTGTAGACTTAGAGAAAGCATATGACAGGGTGCCTAGAGAGGAGTTGTGGTATTGTATGAGGAAATCAGGAGTGTCAGAGAAGTATGTAAGAGTGGTACAGGACATGTACGAGGGTAGTGTGACAGCAGTGAGATCTGCAGTGGGAGTGACGGATGCGTTTAAGGTGGAGGTGGGGTTACATCAAGGATCAGCTCTGAGACCTTTCTTATTTGCAATGGTGATGGACAGGTTGACAGACGAGATCAGACAGGAGTCCCTGTGGACTATGATGTTTGCAGATGACACTGTGATCTGTAGTGAGAGTAGGGAACAGATGGAGGAGACCCCGGAGAGATGGAGATATGCTCTAGAGAGAAGAGGAATGAAGGTCAGCAGGACTAAGACAGAATATATGTGTGTGAGTATGTGAATGAGAGGGAGGATAGAGGAATGGTGAGGATGCAAGGAGTAGAGGTTGCGAAGGTGGATGAGTTTAAATACTTGGGGTCAATAGTTCAGAGTAACGGTGAGTGTGGAAGAGAGGTGAAGAAGAGAGTACAGGCAGGATGGAGTGGGTGGAGAAGAGTGTCAGGAGTGATTTGTGACAGATGAGTACCTGTAAGAGTGAAAGGGAAGGTCTACAAGAGGGTAGTGAGACCAGCTATGTTATATGGGTTGGAGACAGGGGCATTGACAAAAAGGCAGGAGTTTGAGCTGGATGTGGCAGAGTTAAAGATGTTAAGATTTGCCCTGGGTGTGATGAGAGCAGACATGATTAGGAATAAGTATATTAGAGGGTCAGCCCAGGTTGGAAGGTTTGGAGACAGAGCCAGAGAGGCAAGATTACGTTGGTTTGGACATGTGCTGAGGATGGATGCTGAGTATATTGGGAAAAAGATGCTAAGGATGAAGCTACCAGGTAACAGGAAAAGAGGAAGGCCTAAGATAAGGTTTATGGATGCGGTGAGAGAGGACATGCAGGTGGTTGGTGTGACAGAGCAAGATGCAGAGGACAGGAAGAAATGGAAACAGGTGATCCACTGTGGTGACCCCTAATGGGAACAGCCAAAAGAAGATGATGATGATCCTCTGGAAATTGATCAGGCAGTCAACTAAGTTTAGAAAATATCTTAAAAAATTCCCCAGTCTATAGTGTAGCGTGATTTAAGCAATCGGGGAGGATGTAATCACAGCTGCCTACAATGAGTATGTGTTGCACAAGTGCAAATTGTATTAAGAATATTATGCAATATATATCAATATTAGCATCAAGCACTTCATTCTGAAATTTTTTACTGAATGATGCAGTATGCAATGCTGTATTTCAAACAGCTGTGAACCTGCTTCAATTTTTGTCTGATTATTCAGCTCTGCATGAAAACCCTATTAAATATTCATTGTTTTTAAAAAGTCAAAATTAAAACGACTGACGTTCTATGTTCTTCAAAGTACCAATATCAGCTAAGTGTATACTTTATCTTCAACTAAATAAAATTATAAAAGAGACCATAGCTGACAATCTACACCTGATTTTCTTAATATACAAAAAGCTGGAACCTGAGAATAAAATATTTTTAATTTCTACAAATTTCAAGCATCATAAACTTACCAAAGTTTCACTACACTGTGTAAAAGTTGTCATATCTTTTAGTTTAAAGAATCTTTTTTAGGTTAAAGAATTTCTGGGAAAAAATAAATGGTGTCCTTTGTAGTGTGACATGATGTTAAATATGGCATTCAAGCCCAGCACTTCTTTATTTCAAAGCAAAGACTATTCCACAAAAAACAGTTCAAATAGGTGAATAAAAAGACTGCAGAAGCAAATTCAAACTGTCACTGGTGTCATTTTACAAAAAAATGATGAGCTTTAAATTCAAATATGTGATTATTTGCATTTTTTAATTGTAAACCATTCCATTTTGAAACTGTACTCTTTATAAGAAGGGGTAGGGAGCATATTTATATGTGTATTATAAAAATGTGTATTTTAAATAATAACTCAGTTTTATTCCAGGGCAAGGAAAAAGTCCAAAACTGGTTAAAAAACTTAATTGGGCCAGCAAATAGATACAAATCTTAACACCATTAAAATCTATCAATATTTCCTGACTTGATTTATAATTTTTAAAGCTGAAATACTTGTTAGTATGTTGACTTTTAAAATGAATCTGTGTAGGAGTTTGCAATATAAAAAATGCATTTTCAGATTCTACTTTTCGTGACTGATCCATTAAGTTATATACCTCAAATAGATTGCTCAGTATATAGCTTAAAATTCAACAGTATACATAATAAACTCAGATCAAGACCTCGGTCACAAAAACCAAAAACACCCCAATGGACAGTGTAGCTAGACACAAAAGAGTCAAAGCCATGGGAATTTTTGTTAAGAATAAATTTACAATGTACACAACAAACAACATATCACACTGGCATAAAACAATTAAAACATCATTGTCACACAGTAAAATGGATTAAGTGTTTTCATCATAACATGAATTCATTAAAATATGTAACCTTACTTCCTGTATGGGATATAAAGATATTTCAACCAATCAAATTTTAACATTATTAAATGCTTATCAGTTAAGGCAAAATTAATTCATAGTTCTGCTAAATATATATTAAGAAATTAAAATCATAAAAATAATTTAATTAATTAAATTTAAAAACAATGGAATAAGAGAATATAAACATAACCTAGCAGATTTTAAGTTTAACATGCTGCTAATAAAAATTATATCATTTACTTCAGGATACACATTGGCCCTTTAATCTAATCTGCTATTTTAGCTCACAAAATACCAACAATTCCTTCCATAGGCAACCCCTGGGTTCTGTTTATACCCTCTCCAGTACAAAAAATTGATGCTTATTAAAAATCCTTAAAAAACAAATCATGTCTGCATAAAGTACTTTTTCTGTCTTTCTTATTAATATCATATACATGTTCACACATCCTCCTTTTTAACCTTCTTTAACTTTTGCCGATATAGTATGCTTTACAGCTTTTAATAAGAAAATCATTGTAGCTGTCTGTTTTGCAAAAACCACAAACCAAACCAAACTAAAATCGCTTCATTAAAGAACAATATATCAATCAATTAAGTGATTTAGTTCACAGTATACAATTAATTTCATCAGAATAAAAGTGCTTAACTGGATAATAAATTGTTATCAACAGAAGTGCTTTTTTTAGTTTGTACATTTAAAGATAAATATCTACATTATCTAACATTCATGCCATTCCCTGGTAACATATTTTGTGAATGAGGAAAGAAAAAAAAGAGTAATTATATAAATAGTACAAATTGTTGTTTTCTGTAATAACATAAGACAAGAATGCATGCTGTAAAGCTGGTTAAGAATATATCATGTACTTAAAGGTCATTGTAAGATTCATACTTTAGCTAATTCTTAATATTCTAGAAGCTCCATTTTGCCATAAGAGAGTTAAAGTGGCTTGAGTTCAAAACTTCAAGGTCCTACAAAACAGCATGCCATTATGGTGAACTTGTAAAAAATACAGACATCTTTAGACATGCTTTTGCAAAATTTGGCCTCAGATGTGAATGACTGCATCCATGATGGTGGGATTTTTTGTAATAAATGCTTACTGAAAGGTAAATTCCCACTTCTTCAGGGTGTCAAAGGAATGTGAAGTCCATGTTATAGGGACAGGGCATCCATCTATGCCACCTGTAATCCAATTTTGTGAATGCATTCAAGAAGTTGGAGAGTCGGGATAAGAGAAGCTGGACAGTCTGCAGGGGTGCAAGGTAAATTTCTCCTTTACCAGGAGAAGGCTATGAACAGGGCTCTCTAAATAGGAATTCATTATCTGTAGGCCTAAGGCCCAACCCCAGTGTTCTTACAGCTGTTCTGAATGTATGAGCAGGAATATATTTATCTCTGTAACACAATTTCCTACTAGTAAAAACAAGGAGAAAAAGCATGAAAGAGTCACTGGTGCTGGGTTTTCCAATAATTTCTAGCAGCAAAGATGAGATAGACTGGAATGCAAGCAATAAAGGGAATGGGGAAGATGGGAAGATCATGAATCATGCAGTCAGCTGACAGGAGTCACATGTATGTGGTTTCTTGAAAAAAATTATAAACAAAAAGATGACACAGAAATATTCCTTGCTACCCTTACAAATGGGGATGGTGTTTTCTTGCAGGACTATACCTGAATATCAAAGAATGCCATAAGGTTATAAAGACTATCATTATATTAGCCATGTTTTCCAAGCCAATATTGCATGATTCAAATATTTAGTTTTTATTTTGCAAGGCACCAGAAAATATTAGTCTTGTATGAAGTTCTACCTTTTATTAAGTTTTCCAGATACAAGCTTTTAGACAGCATTTCTCCTGACTTGGACCTGGTCTAGTTGAATGGAGTCAGGAGATGTAACTGCTGAGAACACAGTGTTTGGTACTGCTTCCAATGGCTCAGGTGTAAGTAGACATAATCTAACATATGCTGACGTTTCTACTGTACCTTTGAGCAACTATACTAATAATAGAATGACTTCTGCCCACAATGTACAAACTGTTAATAACAACATGGGCATGGAAGGACAACCACATTTTAATAATCAGTCTGGGTTTAATGCGGTACCTACTATGGCGGATTATTTGAAAGTTCCTAAGTTTTTTAGTTCAACTGATTTATACACCAACATAAGCAATTCAGATGGTATTTCCCCAACATCTTTGGTGTCTAATTTAAAACATTTTGATCAAAAGTTACATAAGTGCCATAAACTGCAACTTGAAGTCTCGTATTTTCAGGAATGCATTTGTAAGAAAATAGTACCCAAAGGACTGTGCCAATGGTGATACCCGGTTGGACTAATTAATAATTAAAATTTTTAGCATGAACTGATCTGCCTATTTGATAGGCAAGGGCTCGAGTTCCTCGAGGCACTTATTAAACAATACAATCTACAAATTGAAGCTTTACAAACTGAATTGGAAGTCCTAAGGCATAACTGATGCAGACTTCCAAAAGTACAAATATGATTATGCATGGATTTTTTGAGCATTGACCATGCTATTACCTGGGCAGCTGATATTAAAAAGAAAATATCAAGAGAGATGTCAATGACTACACTAACGGGACTGCCTATCCGGCCCCTTTAGATCCACAGAATTCCAATTTTAAGAATAATAATAGCACCGTTGTTCAGTCTGCAACAAATTTGCAATGCTCACAGTTGGACGACACTATAGACCAATCCAGGCAGGCCAATGATGACACCATAATGCAAATGCCTCCTCCAAGACATAGCGAATGGATTAGGGATAACCAACAGAGAAACAATGGCTACCAGAACATGGACTCACTAAGGGGTGAGCCCTCTAACCACCAGGAATTTTGGGCAGACAAAAACAAACAGTGCAACCAATGGTGCAATGGCAGAAACCCAGGACAGCAACAGAGGAAGCAGAATCGTTGGTGGAGGTAATTGTCATACCCCTTTAAAAACCAGAAGTACTTACGAACTTAGTAGGTGATTTCAAAGTCTATAACTTTTCTTCGGTTCATGTTACTAGAGAGATAGTTGATGTCCCCCTCTAAGGGGCTAACTTTTGTACCGAACAAACGAGCTAATATTGCAAATACCATCATAGACTTGAAACTGTTTGTCCGGAAAATGAATCTGGCTGTTTTATTGGATAATAATATGTGTATGGTGAATGATCTAAGAATTTCTAGCAAATTCAATCACCCTACACATGAGACACTTGCTATTTTTGAACAAATATGCAAAATGGATATTAGAGCTATCCTTAATAAAACACAGCATAAACAAAGTAAAAGAAATATGTCTGTTGATGAGTCAGAATTTCTGAATTTGTTAAAAACATGTAATATGAGAGTAATGAAGCCTGATAAGGGGGGCAGGCTCGTGTTTATGGATGAAACAGAATATGTTGAAAGAATGTCTGCTATCTTAGAGAGTGATAGTCATATTAGCTTAAATGAGGTTAATAGTACATATAAAGGAGTTAAAGAAACACTTAATGATTTATTTTTGGAAAACAGCATTAACATTGACACTTTTCACTACTTAAGCATGCCAGCACCAATGACACCTGTTCTGTTCGGCTCTCCTAAGATCCACAAAAATCTTAGTAATCCACCTTTTAGACCAATAGTGGATGGACAGAGATCCATTACATATGCATGTGCTAAATTGGTTGATAGCAAATTGAAACCTATAATTAAAAGTGAACCCCAAATCTGCCATGATTCCTGGAGTTTTTTTAGAAAATATCAACAAACTAGAATTTAATGATGAACATAATTTTTTGACAGTGGATATTAAAGAATTGTACACTGTCATACCCTAGGAACTAGGCATAGAATGGGTCCATGAATTTTTAGTCACTAAGGGCATTGATCATAGAGAAATAAATTTGATTGAAACCCTCTTGGAATTGGTTTTGTCAAACAATTTTATGTTATTTAACAGCCAATTCTACTTGCAAAAAACGGGTGTTGCCATGGGATCCCCTTGTGGAAGTAGCTTTGCAAATTGTGTTATGGCATATTGGGAGAGGGAGCTCTTGTTTCACAACATTATGTTTAAGGAGAATGCTGTTTGGTATACCCGTTACCAGGACGACATGTTCTTCATATGGATAGGGACAACTAATACAGTTGACATCTTCGTGAAGGCCATAACAGAGTTTACTAATTTTTTAGAATTTTCTTTTCAGTTTGATACAGAATCAATTAATTTTTTTGGATGTACAGTTGTCTAAGGATAGAATTAATAAGAGATACAGGACAACTATTTATAGAAAATCCACATATTTGAATGCTTTCCTCCATTTTACTAATAGCCACCCATACCACCAAAAAAGAGCGGTTATAAAGGGACAACTTGTTAGAGCCATCAGGATGGTTTCTTCAGAAATAGATTTTCTTTTGGAGTGTCACACATTAAAATACATGTTTACAAAAAGAGGTTATCCAGAACAACTTTTTGACCAGTTATTTGATGAAGTATATAGAAAAAGGAGTAATGGTCACTTTAAGCCCATATTACAGAGGGGCTATATAGAACAGGAACAAATTTTGGCATTAGAGGAAAGTTTTAATAACTCTATGATGCATTATGATTCAAAACCAAGTTTCCTGACCACCTTTTCTATGCAACTGAAATAAAAAATATTTTGATTAAAAATTGGGCATTTATTGTAGAAGATAATAATATCTGCAAAAAGTTGGGTGAAGGACCAAGGATTATTTATAGGAGGGGCCTTAACCTTAAGGGCTTGTTGTAAGGAAATAGTCCAATAACCAAAGCTAATTGGGGCATGAAAAAATGTGGTCGATGCCAGCAATGTCAGCATATAAAAGTGGGTATTAGTTATACTATAAGGACTAAAACTTATGCTATAAAAGGGAAATATAATTGTGAGTCAGTAGGTGTTGTATATTCAGCTTTATGCCAACAGTGCCAATGTTATTATATAGGGAAAAACTGAAAGGATGCTCAAACAAAGAATTTATGAGCATCAGTATCACATAAGTAAAAAAAACAATGCAAATGCACTGGCAAAACACATCTTATGAAAATCCCTTGCACAATTTCCAGTTTATAGTAATAAATCAAATAGGTAGGAACATCAGAGGGCGTCCCTGGGAATTAAAATTAGAGGAATTTGAATTAATTTGGCAGATTAAAACATATGCCCACATTCCACCAGGACTGAATGAATATTGTTCTATCAAGTGTATCTTAAAATTAAAAGCTTTGGAAAAGTAAAGAAAGATAATGTATACATATTAAATTATGCATAGTAAAGGCACTATAGTAGAGTACATTACTGGTTTATTTCTTCTACACCATAATAACATCACATTACACTGACAAACTAATGTTAGTGACTATGTATTTCCAAAGATGCTGAGCAGTTACCTGCCATGGCTGAACATCATATATTACTGCACATGTGCCATTACCAAATGGCCCTTCTCCATGTCTGCATGAAATCATGTCATGTAATGCATTGGCAACAGCATATATGGCATTATAGACATTATATGTATTTCTTAAATCCGTGAGTTTGAAAAAATCCAGTTTCATGCCCTCTAGTGTTTCATCTCCTGAACATGTTTTCAGTTCTTTGGTTAAGTTATTAGTTTTATCCAGAATCTGCAGTTGACAATCAAAAACAAGCTCCCAAAAAAATTTCAGAAATATATCATCTGGATTCATATAAGGATTAAGACTGTAAATGTATTCCTTGAAACCTGATATGTCTCCTTTCCTCACCAGAAAACCAAGCATTCCTTGTAATGTTCTCAAAAATGTATTTTTAGAAAACAGATAGGACTGTGCCCACCCTTCACTGGCTACCCAGACTTTTCCACTCACGTTGTTTTGTGCAATCAACTCCATAACAGGATAGAGGTCAACATCAATTGAATATATCACTATCACATTAGCAGAAGATTTCTGAATGATTTTACTTATATGCTGATTTTTTAACTCAGAGTACACTGCTGGTATTGTTTCAGAAAAAGCAATACAAGCTCCAGCTTTGAGAAGTTCTTCTTTTACTTTAGGACTTCCTTGCAGGCCATAGTCAGTGCCATCAGACAGAAGTCCAACCCATTTCCACCCAAAATACTGGATTAAGTGGGCTATGCAAATGGACTGGAAGTGATCGACTGGAATTGTTCTCAGAAAAGATGGAAACTGATTTTTATCACTCAGCGATGTAACAGTTGCTGCATAACTTATCTGGAAGAAATATTTAAAATCTACATTAGATTGAATTGATATAATTTTAAATATATCAAATTTGCATCAGAATGGATGGATATATTTGTTGCTAACTTTGTGGTATAGTATTTATTATAATGTCATTGAACAGGATTCAAAAAGATTAATTATGCTTGCGTTAATTAGTCAATGCAAGTTGGCTAGTTAGGGCAAAGGAAAGACTTTCCAAACCAAAGACATGGTAAAGCTGCAAAGATTGTAGAGGCACCTTGTCAGTGGCTCATTAACTCATTTCGAAATTGAAAACTGTACTGTCTAGACCTGACAATGATAATCTTCTCCCCACCAGCCCATGCATGCTAGTAGCATAAGCACCCCTTACACACACACACACACACACACACACACACACACACACACACACACACACACACACACACACACACACACACACACACACACTCCTGCATACACTCATGACCACACATGGCTCCACTTTACTTACCCACAGCCATGGTATGAGCTAAGACTGCTCTCATAGGAGTGAATGGGCAAATGCTGTTGAAAGATGGTGTTCATTTTCCTATAGGAAAATGTACTCAATACAGAAATTTAGAAAACCACTCTTCCAAGTTGATCTTGAGCTGCTTCAATTTCTGAGGGAAAGCACATGTCTAATTAGCATTAGCCACTCCCCAGATTGCCACATTAGCAGATGATGTGTAGCTTTCCAGTGAGACCACTCTCCATACTATGAACACCATTAGGGACTACAATTATATGTTACAAGACAGCAGCTAAGTCATAAGGAAGAAAGATGCAAAGGATCTGATGTAAGTTTATTTCACAGAGGACATTAAACATACATGAAACAGTCTCATACACCCAAAAAACTGAAGGTAATGGCTTTATTTTAGTCAGTGCTTTTGTCATTAATTTTTCTTCCTTACAGTAACCACACCAACCGTGGGTAAATCCAGCATTACCCACACCCAGCCCCATGGGTTATTGCTATACTATATAATGTGTTTATGTATTATACATAAATATATGCATGTATTACATATATATATATATATATATATATATATATATATATATATATATATATATATATATATATATATATATCAGTGGCAGCTTGTGACTTCAAATCAAAGGGGAGATGCAGGAGACAGCTGAATGGGTGGAGTCAATGGGAGGGGGTATGGCCAACTAGAAAGGGGAGGGGCTATGCTCAAAAGCACAAAAACTGTAACTTTAATTAAATACGCTGTCCTGGGAGCCAAACCATCATTATGAGAGTCCAATCAAGACAAAATGAAGTGTAGAAGAAAAAAAATATTTCAATGCATTGGCTGCATGACAGCTTACTTAATATCTAGATGGAAACAAAAGGTTGTGAGGCATGAAAAAATAAATTACTTTTAAAATACATTACTGGAATGCCAGTCAAAATCAAGTATAAGAAAAACAAGCAGCACTCAACTCAAACCACTTCTCCTTGCACTGTAGTTCTAATTATAATTTATATTCAGCTTTATTTTTTTTTTAAATAACTTTTTATTAGATTGCATCTCAGGCAGTCACAATGAACATGAATAAAAGGTTGTTAAATACAATGCTGAATGCAACAGTTTAGATATTATACAGACTATAACTCTTCAGTCTAAAACACTACTAACTATGTACAATATATACACTATGATGGTAAGTTAGACCTGTTAGGTTTACATAGAAACATGAAGACAAGAAAAACATTTTTTATGTATATTTCTGGGTCACAGGCTTTACAAGGATATCAAGTACTGTGATCATTGCTAAACCCAGTTCTATGTCAATCAGAGGGTTAACATGTGGCACCCAGTACCCCGTAGCCAGGATTTGTCTGCTAACTATTAGGCTATAATCAAGTGAGTAAAATCTTTTCAAAGATTGACTCCCACATTTTCTGGTAGTAGATATGTTTCTTAGGCTCTATTATAATTGTTTTTTGAGACGATATGTAGGTTGTAGCCATAGCTCGGAAACCTCCCCAGGATAATTTGTGCGATATAGCCAGTTTTTGGTTATATATAATTTAATAAGTAGGCAGATCATGATTAATATATGCATTTGAATCTTGGTAAGTTTTAAATCTGTAATATGCAAAAAGGCTAGTTCCCAACACAGTGTAGATTGGTGGTAACCCATTTTATCTAGTTGCACTTTAAGTGAATCCCATAAGTTCCATGAGTACTTACAAAACCATAGAACATGTAGAAGATTTGTACATGATTAGGAGCAGCATTTGCATGCCGGGGAAGTTTGAGAATTAATCTTATTTAGGGTCATAGGAGTATAATACGCATTATTATTGATCATCAGTTGTGTACCTATTAATATTTTAAAGGGAGAATAGCTGATGGTAGATTTAATAGCTCTAAGTTTCTGGTCCCTTGAGAATATAGTGGCCCTATTGTCCCAATATTTGGAAAAAAGCATAGTGTCTTCATGAATGAAGGATCTAATAAGTTTATATGCATTCAAGATTGTTTCCTTTTAGGTTGCAAGGGATTTGAAAACTTCAGAAAGCTTCATCAGATCTTTCTCGTTAACATATTCCTCCTCAATTATCCCTGGTAACATCTCTCTGATCTGTCTTAAAATAATTATATATTTCTTATTTGCTTTTAATGCATCTCTTAATTCTTGTGCTGTTTTATCTCTATATTTGTATATATCCCAAACTGTAGAGTCCTTAATTAATGGGTAGTCAACCAGATTTAACATCTTGTTATCCAGTCTGATACTTGGATTCAAGTGGAGTGGTTGGAGAAGGGGCAGGGTCTTATCCAGTTTTAGAGTGTTTACCCATTCCTGGAAGGTTTTGACACTGGCTATTAAGTTGGCATTTAGATTTAGGTTCCTGATATTTTTAGAAGAAATGAATGGTAAGGCTTTGGGGTTGATTTTACAGCCGAGTATATGTTGGTGCCAGATTCTAGTCCACATTGGTGACCAATATCCTTTGTGTTTTGAAAAGTTAGCTATTGATATGAGCCTAAACGCATTTATAATATTATAATAGAGCCCTAAATCCGGCAGGTCTTAAGCCTCCATTGCCTCTAGGATACATTAACCCTGAGTACTTAATTTGAACTGATCTAGGATACCATATAAATCTGGCAAGATCTTTGTTTATTTTTTGAAAGAAATGGTTTGGTACTCTCATCATTGTAGCATTAAATTGATATATCAGTTATGTAGGACATTCATTTTAATAATTGCCACTTTTGACTTGATTTGATGGTGAAAGTAGCAATCTCTGTGATACCCCCACTTGTAAAAATGTTTCTTATCCAAAAAAGACTTGCTGCCTGACAACAACTATCTATTTGTTTCATGGGGAAAACATAATCAAAGTAAAGAATGAAAAACAAACAAGAAACAAGCTCAAGATACATTGCTTAAAGGATTACTGCATAGGTTATGGACCACACACGATAGATTGGCATTCTGTTTAGTTTACAGGTAAAGCCTGCAAAGATGACTCCAAGTCTCCAACAAATGTAATGAGCTTCTTAAAATAATGTAATCCTGTCCTTTATTACAAATACTGTCATATGCATTTCAGTACCCAAGGCTTATACATTATGTAGTTATGTATGTATTCTCTGCATGGCAACAACAGAAAGGCTTTCAATGTTGGCAATTCTTTAACAGTATGCTTATTAAAGCTTACTTGCATCTTACAATCTCAGACAAGCTTACCTGATGGTCATTAAAGCATTGCTACTAAGAGCAGCAGGTACTTTCTGAATAATAATAAGCTTAATCAACAGTATAAAAATATGACAGAAACCAGAACATTCTGCAAAATCAAGGACAGATGAAAAGCCACTGTAGTACTTGTGTCTACCTTGAATGGGGGATACTCTACACATTTACACTGCATAACTGCTCCTTGCCTTGCTTGGACACATTCAGAGTCACTACATGGGGGAGTGGGGTGCAATTGTATGACACAATTTGAAATGTCTCTAGCTGACTGTAATGGCCCTGACACATTTGTCATACCTCTCAACCTTAGAGCAAGAAATCTGGACAAAGCCATACATAGAAGTGGGACAAAGGCCCAAAAATAAGGACAATTTTGAAATATTGCTCTTATAAACTTAGAAAGATAATAGAATAGTAGGTTTTGCAATAGTATGAATTTTCTGAAGGGTATGAAATCTGAAACTCAAATGTCTGTCATTATTATTTTACTTCAGTCTTTAATAATTTGCCACTAATTTGCCAAAAAAACACAATTTTATGAAAAATGGACCAAAAATGTGATGCAAAAATATAAAATAGCCACACAATACAGCTGAGAACTTGTCAAAGAAGGGACACTTTTTTAATATTAGTATTGCTAACTTGAGCAGCTGACAAAATAAAATAACCTACATGCATTTCTGAAATAAAAGTAATCTATAACTCTGAATATTACAGTTATTTATTAATTGTAAACCCACCACGTTTTTTTCCAAAATTGCCATTTTGAGGAGGGATTATTAGGGGAAGAGCAACATTTTGAGCCAAAATCGGGGACAGATGAGAGGTTTGGATATGCCTAATTCCATAAAGCAATTTATTTGCACGTACCTCTCAACTTGTTAATGCAGAAAATGTGGACAACGCCAAATATATTGGGGCAACATATAAACAGTACTAAAAATTGCTCTTGCATAAACTGCGACAGTTGATAGAATAACAGGTCTTGTTTTAGCATGCATTTTTCTGAAGGTTATGAAGTCTGAAAATCAGTGTTTGTCATTATTTTATGACATAATTCCTAAATGATTTGCCAGAAAACCACACATTTTATGAGGAACAAACCAAAAATAAGAAGCAAAAATGTATTAATTCTGCAAAAATCTGGACAGTTGAGAGGTATAGTTCAGCCGGGGCTGTCTTTGAGTCTGCCGCCGTTCCTCCCTCACAAAATCATGGTTGAATGGAGCCTCCCCACTGCAGCCATTCCAATGAACCATTACTTGGCTATTTCACCCCATTTACCATAAACACTAATGTGCATACTGCTTTACTTCTGCAACAATTTGGACTTCACTTGAAAGTTTTATTTTGCATTTTACAGCATAAACACTAATAGATATCTGCTAAACAAAGCAATGCAGTCTCACAATGAAAACAGACTTAGCATTAAAACTGCCCTTGAAACTCACATTCATTGAAACAGCATCGAAACCCACATTCAAAGAAAATACATTTTGCCAGCGGCAGATAAAGATTAACTTTGGGCTGTTTTCAAATCACAGGCTCCTTGCACACAAAACATAGACATGCTCTTTGATAAACCTTCCTGATTGTATTAAATTATATTCCTTGTACAATACAGTACAGTTTTAGAGAGCATTTTAAATGTATTGTTTTGAACATTTTTCCAGTAAACAATGAAACAAAATGCATGCACCAATAATGACAAAACTGCCCAATTCAGAACATTTCCATCATAAAAGTCTTCTCAAAATTCTATAGTCCACCAGTATCAGTAAATATGCACAATCTCTGAAGTAAACGTCATCTAAATAATTCCACATTAAAGAGATCTGTAACTAATGAAGAGGTTGCTGCTAGCAAACAACCTTATATTTCATTGTTTCATCTACAAATAAAGTGTCTGTTACCTTTGAGGAATAAATTGCCTATGTTACACTAAAAAAATGATAAGCTAATAATATTGCAATAGGGAATGGATGGCAAACTCATAACAGATTCATAGTTACTAGGTATCTTCACCAAAAAGCACTGCGGCATCCACCCCCTTTGCAACACAGTACAGTATCAGTAATGCATCTACCTACTGTGGGAGTAGAACCCACAGCCTTCTGCATCAAAAGCAAGTACTCTACGTGTTGGGCTATTAACAATGGAAGATTCAGCCTAAGCAGCACTAAACCTTTGCTCCCCTGCAGCTCTCAGCTCCTTGTAAAATCTACTCATCACTCAGCTGTAGCTCTGAACTTTGCAGCACAATAAATCTGGAAAAAGCCTAAATTTATTGGGGGGGGGGCAAAAGCCCAAAAACCAGGGACACATTTTAAACATCACTTGTATAATGTTGGAAAGTTGCTAGAATAAAATGCTGTGTTACAACCATACATTTCACTGCCAAGACTTGACCCCAGGACCCTGTGCAAAACTGTCAGAGCAACATACCACTATATCAAATCAGCTGTTTTGTGAAAGACCGGAAGACTGAAACTTAAATGGCTACCATTTAGTGAATTCAGTTCTCACCATAGCTGTCAACCTCTTAGCACAAAACACCTGAACAAAGCCAGTAATGGGGGAATACAGCCCCCAAACATATGCAGTGAATTCAGTTCTCACCATAGCTCTCAACCTCTTAGCAAAAAAAACCTGGACAAAGCCAGTAATGGGGGAATACAGCCCCCAAACATATTCAGTGAATTCAGTTACTTACCATAGCTCTCAACCTTAGCACAAAAAACCTGGACAGTCCCAAAAATAAGGACAAATTTTAAATATCCATCTTATAAACTTAGAAAATTGCTAGAATAAAAATTT
The DNA here is from genome assembly GCF_019279795.1 of Protopterus annectens. Taxonomy (NCBI): domain Eukaryota; kingdom Metazoa; phylum Chordata; order Ceratodontiformes; family Protopteridae; genus Protopterus; species Protopterus annectens. The sequence goes on from NC_056737.1 coordinate 227,802,504, forward strand.
TGTATTACCATGTACTTTCTGAAGAATATGAAGTCTGAAATTCAAATGCTTGTCATTTTTATTTATTTAACATTTGTTAACCAGGAAAGTCTGACTTGGAACAAAAGCCAATTTTCAGCAGAGGCCCAGGGAGAAACACTCCAGACATATATCTTTGTAAGATCGGAGGAGACCAGAGCAAACCCCCACAAACACAGGGAGGACACGCAGACTCCACACAGAAGGCACCCCAGCCAAAAATCTGCAAATTTGTTACAAACGGTAGTGGGTAGGAAAATCAGGCTTTTGCCACCTGGGCCCAAGGTACAAGGTTCAAGCCTGTGGTATTCTCTACCCACCACCATTTAGCAACTGGGGCATTTCATGCACACACACACACACACACACACACACACACACACACACACACACACACACACACACACCAAGAGCAAGTACTTCCCCTAATGTTGCGCAGAGCAAGCTGGGTGCTACCCAGCCTGTAGACGTTGCAGTCCAATCCCCTTCCAGTCTATGCAGTGGGATATTTGCTGCTGCTGAATGCTGTCTTCCTAATCCGGACTGCTGGTGAGACAGTTTGGATTCTGTGTGCATGCTCCAGACTGGTTCACCAGCAGTCCGGATATCGGGAAATGCGCATGCGTGATCTTTATTTTTTCTTTTTGTTTTACAGCTTGGAGGGGCTGCAGTCCTGTAGCCCAATAGCACGAGCTGCCTGATATATATATATATATATATATATATATATATATATATATATATATATATATATATATGTGTGTGTGTGTGTGTGTGTGTGTGTGTGTGTGTGCGTGTATGTATGTATATATATACCTAGATATCTCTCTCTCTCTCTCTCTCTCTATATATATATATATATATATATATATATATATATATATATGGTTCCACTTGAAATCATCGAATTACCATTTCATCGAATTGCTAATCATCGAGACCAAATGGTCAAAAACTCATTTCACCGAAAACTTATATCATCGAATCCCAAATCATCGAAAACTATAAAGCAAGTACAAACAACATTCCACAAAGTTTTTACCATGTTTATGCAGGGGGGCAAGCCCCCCTGCACCCCCCGTAAATAAATATACCAACTCCAAGGTTACACTACAGTGGAGGAAAGAGGTTATTTCCTAACCCCACTGTAGTGCGACCTTGGAGTTGGTATATTTTATTACAGAGGGTGTGGGGGGCGGAGACCCACACATGGGGGGTGCAGGGGGGCTTGTCCCCCTACATAAACATGGTAAACACTGTCTGGGATGTTATTTGTAGTTGCTTTATAGTTTTCGATGATTTGGGATTCAATGATATGACTTTTCGGTGAAATGAGTTTTCGACCATTTGGTCTCGATGATTTGCAATTCGATGAAATGGTAATTCGATTATTTCAAGTGGAACCATATATAAATAAATATATATATATATATATATATATATATATATATTTTTTTTAATTTTTTACTATTTATTGACATTTGATTACCAGGAAATTCCAACAACTAGGTAGGAGCCCAGTTTCAGCAGCAGCCCGGGTGAAAAGCTCCAAATTAGTAAAAACATTTTAAGAACTATTTTAGTTTTTAAAAATAATACAAAAAAACTACAGTTTAAATAATTATATCAAATTAGACATAATATGAAAACATTGGTTAAGAAGAATATCTACAAGCTATATGACAGTGATTTAATAGAAACATTGTAGCCAGTTTAAAAGGAAATTTAAGGCAAGTTAATATAATCAAACATGAATTGGAACATGAACTGAGAGAAAAGCCGGCTAATGGTATATTTAGAAAGAAAGTTGGGGAGAGAAATTGATAGGAGTAAGGATGTGAGTGATGAATGGAGAACAAAGAGATTTTAGATATGAATAAGCATCTGCTCATATTTAGGGATATAGTTTATCCTGGTGTTGAGCAAAAACAGAGAAGGTGTTTGGCTAGGAAGTATTTCAGGATAGTTTTGAAGGATGAGAGAAAGGGTATTGACCTGATAGAGGTAATGAGTTCCAGGCCTTAGAAACATGGTACAAGTAAAGACTAAACCCAGCAGATTTCATAGGTTTGTGGATGGAGAGGAGTTTTTGGTCATTGGATCACAATGATGGACTGGAAACATAGTTGTGTAGTATGTTATTTAGTGCTGGACAAGCAGATGGATTCTGAATAAGTTTATAGGTGGTAAGAAGCTGTGCACATGTTAGTTGATAGGATAGCTCTAAACAATTTAGTCTTTTTAGTGCTATACAGTGGTAGATTCTGAAATGAGAATTTGCTGCAAATTTAGCCAGTTATATCATTGTTCGAGTTTTGATTTTTGTGATGCTTGATGATAATTAAAATAAGGACTGGAACACCATAAAGAAGTATAGGGAGAAGGTATGTAGTGACATGTGTAGCTTTAGTTGGGTGGGTCAGAAAATGTTTGGCTTTCTAAAGCATCCCTAGTTTTTGATTAGTTTTTCTTATGCAATTTTATCTATTCAGGTCGAATTTAAGATAATCATCTATTATCATACCTAATAATTTGATAAGACAAGTGACGTCAATGGCTGTATTATCAAGAAAGAGACTTTACATTTTGGGTTTTTTCATGAGGCAGGGAGATGAGTATTTTGAAAGATTGTTTTTTGTCTGAGTAATGTTTTGGAGTGAACAGCACTATTTTTTTAGGTTTTTCTTAGACATGTCTTAATGGATAATAAGACATCCTGGGTAAAGTCATTAAGTTTTGAGAGGGTCGGTAAGGAGCAGATGACCAGACATTAGAGACTCCCCATACTCTGGAATAGACTGCCCATACATGTCCAGCAGAGCGCCTCCTTGGCCCTCTTCAAAAGGAACCTTGACGATTGGATGGGCGATAGGAAATTCACCCCAGGGATCACGTCAGTCGCCCTGCTAGACAGGGTCCAGAGAAGTAAATATTGTGGGAAGAAATATCCAGGGAATTGTTATGGCCAGGCTTGTATAGGCCCTAGGACTGATAGCCTAGTACCAACCTATGAACCTATAAACTTATGAGGGTGACATCATAAGCATATTGTGTTATGGTTGAGTACTTGGAGGCTGTGTGAAGTTTATTTATAAAGAAATTGAATAAGAGGGGGCAAGTATTGAATTCTGTGGGACTCCAATGGAAACAAGTAGTAAAGGTGGAAAGTATTGGCACTGTTTTACCACCTGTTGTCTGTTTGTGAGACAGTTATAGAACATTAGAAGTCTGAGTGGGACGGACTGAGGGATGAAAGTTCTGTGAGTATTTTCTGGTAACAGATGATGTTGAAAATGTATTGATAAGTCAATGAAAATAGATGCTGCATACATACATACATACAAATATTTCAAACGCAGACATTAATGACCTTCTAGTCTGTCAATATGCAAAACACTTGTTCCCATAATAAGTGTCCAGGCTGTTCTTAAAAATATCTAAACTAGTACTTGCTTTAATGCAGTTTGGTAGTCTGTTCCATGCATCGGCTACTCTGTCAGACAACCAATTAGTACACTTCTCATTCCTATAGAATCTTCTACATAGGTTGTCTGATGATTCTCTAGTACTTTTTGATAACCGCAAACATTCCCAGAGGTAGTTGTCTCTGAATGCCCTATATACCTGAATAAGATCTCCTCTTAGATATCTGTAAGAGGCACTGTACAAGTTCATAGGTTCATAGGTGTGTACTAGGCCAACGGCCCTGGAGCCTTTACAAGCCTAGACCATAGAAGTGCCCTGGCATCATGCCACTCTTAGTTCTTGGTGCCTCTATCAAATAGAGTCACCAGAGTGATCCCTGGGGTGAACTTTCTATTTCCCATCCACTCATCAAGATTTGTCTTGAAAAGGGCCAGTGAGGTGCTCTGCTTGACATGTATGAGAAGTTTATTCCGGAGCATGGGTAGTCTCTGGGTTATGAAACTGTCCCTCCAGCATGTTGTGTTGATTGTGGTAATGAAGTTGAGGTCCCTGGAGCATGTGGTGCAGAGGGATTGGGATTTCTTTAGGTGTAACATTTCTAACAGGGCTGTGTCAGACATGGCTTTGTAAGACAAGCAGAGATTGCCTCTTTGTAGATGATATGAGACAGAGAAAAGCTGGAGTTTTTTGAGTCTGTCCATGTAGGGCATGTGTTTAAGGCCTGGGATCCTCTTTGTGAGGTACTTTTGTGGGGTCTATATTAGATCACCGAATGCTTAGGTAAGTGAACAGTGATTAATCGACCCCATGCAAGCGAAAGCTTACAAAACCGAACTGTCAGAACAGCTATTTTATTCCAAGGGAAAAAAATCGCTGTTCCAACAAAAAAAAAAAAAAAAGTAAGCACATTAAAACATAAGATTAAATATACTAACTCCAAAACTGCACTACAGTGCTGAAAACGACAAAGTACCGAAGCAGCCCAGCAAATTCTTTCCCAGGCAAAGAATTCGCTTACATGCCACTTTGATATTTTGCAGTTTCGGTTTTGTCAGTTCGACCAAGATGCATTCGAAAACATGCGTCTTCGGTCTGCTGATAGGAACCCCTTTTGTGGCCTTTCCAGCTGTTGCAGGTGCTTAGTGAGGTACATGCCAAATGGGGCATTATACTCAATGACTGGTCTAATGAGGGAAAAGTAGAGAGAGATGATGACCTCTTTCTTCCTGGATGCAAAACCCTTGGTAATGAGATGTGCCACATAGAAGGACTTTCTGACCACAGTGGCAATGTGGTGGTCAAAGGAGAGGTTGCTGTCAACTTGTGTCCCCAGATCAGTGTTCAGTGGGCTACCATCAATGTGGTAATTAGTGGGAACTGAGTTTTTCCTAACGGGAATGATGACGTATTTTTTGGCATTAAGCTTAAGGCCATGGTTGCAACGCTAGTCGTTGGTCTCATGAGGCTTTTCTGTAGGATATCTACATCATTTGGGGAGTTAATAATGGCTCTCAGCTTGCAATCGTCGGTGAACTTGGTCAGCCAGAGTCCCTCTGTGTTGGCTTGGACTTCTGAGAAGTAGATGCCAAACAAGAGAGGACCCAGGACCGATCCCTGTGGGATTCCACTCATGACTGGCCAGCAGTCTGACTTGGAGTCTGCTACTTTCACACTGTGGGTTCTATCTGTGAGCCAGTTTGCAGCCCACCTAGTCATATATGGGTTGATCAAAAAGTAAGAAAATGATGGAACCAATAAACCCAAAACACGAATATATTGTAAAAAAAAAGGCGTACTTGCTGTAGAGTGAAACACACTTTATTCCAATAAAAGGTGAGCGCTTTCAAGGTCACCCTCTTCTTCAGACTTTAATAAAAACTAAAATACATTCACAGTTTAAATATGTAAAGCAGCCAATAAAAACTTGCAATAAAAAAATCAGTGGGGCAAACCCCTTTCCTTAAAACAGGCTTTAAACAAACAGCACTTTTCAAACCAGGGGGAGTATAAGCCTTGAAGTCAACTATCCACCTTAGCTCTATACATTCAGTCTCTTTACAAATGTCTCCTTCTCTAAGACTTTCATTAATTTTTTTGTAGTACTAAAAACTTAAAGGTGTGCTGAGCACCACAGTCAGATACATGCTTAGCTAGTGCATTTATAGATTTATTGTTGCGTATATCATTTAAGTGCTCCATAACCCTCTCTTTTAACATACGGTTAGTTTTACCTATGTAGAATGCACTGCATAGGTTGCACTTGGCTAAATACACTATATTTTTGGTGCAACAATCATTATAAAAATGAAATTCTATAGGTGTTAAATGCAGCGGATGTTTGACCATGCAAGTGGACCATATACTTGAACAAATCTTACATGCCCTACAGGCATATGTGCCTTTATGCTGCAAAGTGAATCTTTCATTCATTCTGTTACTTTTATAGCATAAACGTTGTTTCAAGTTTCTACTGTTCTTAAAACTAAATCTGGAAATATGGCCTACAACCTTACCAATCTCTGGATCTGTCAATAAAATGGGCCAATTCTTCTTTACTATGTCACAGATTTTATTGACATCACTAGAGAAAGTCAAGCACAACCTATTAATCATTTCTGTGCCCTTTCTCCCTCCATCATGTACAGTAGTAATATGTCCTTCAGAGAAATATGGTCTAATTTTATTACATTCCAGGATATTTGTTTCCTCTATAGCTTTGTCTACTTCATGTATCTTGTATCCCCTATCAGCAAGATCTACTCGTAAATTCACTAATGTCTCTTGTAGATCATTCTCATCAGTATACAGCCTCCTGTGATGTAAAACTTGATTCTTGACTATATTCCTAGTTATATGTCTGGGGTGCATACTCGAGCAGTGGAGGATGTTATTCTTCCTACAGCTTTTCCTATGTAGCCTGGTAGCGAAGGGGTGCTTTCTGCTGCTTTAAACCAGGTCTCCATTACAGCACAAATATCAATGTTATCCATTTTGAAGAGTGCTTCTTGAGAGTTAGACTTCTAGCATTGAGCAGCATGACCCTCAGACTGTATTTATTTATAGCTGTTATGGTGGTAATTTGATCTTTGGAACACCACCTAATATTTTAGTCTTTCATAATGACTTAAATTTTCACATCCATGGATGCCCTTGGTATATTTCTGCTGTAGTTTTTCCAGTATACTAATGCTTGTTTTCTTATAGGGTTTCCATATTGTTATTCCATACTCAAGTTTGGGTCTAATATAACTAACAAACAAGGACTTCATTATTTTTGATTTCCTAGACTTTTAAATCTTTTTATACAACCTATAGTTCTATAACTAACATTAAACAATTGGTTGACATGATTAGAAAAACTCATAGCCGAATCTACCATATACCCAGGTCCTTAAATTAGTCTATAGTTTCAATCACTGTATGCTATATTAAATATTCACCTTTCAATTTATGTCTCCCAAATCTCATATGCTTAGTTTTTGATGTATTTATCAGCATATTATTCTCCTGTGCCCAAATGGTCAATTTCTCAAGTTATTTTGCAGATATGCCTTATCAGTAACACACATAATCAGTTTACCCAATATCAGGTCATCTACATATAGACTGTAGAACACCTCAGATGAAAAAGGTCTGAAAGATACAATCTACACAAGTAAGGGCCTATTACAGAGCCCTGTGAGACACACTGACTGTAACCAAGGATTTCATCTGTCCAATTGCTGTATGATACTTGCCATATCCTATTTGTAAGCCATGCATCTTATCAAGAGTACATCAATACATAGTTGTACTAATTTATTGATCAGTGTTTTCTGTATGACCCTGACAAATGCTGAAGTTAAATCTATATAAATTACATCACAGCACAATTTCTCATTCGTAGCTGTTATTATATTGTCATAGAACATCATGTTACAGGTGGTAACAGATCTGTTTTCAACATATGCATGCTAATATATGGTTTCAAGTTCCAACCTATCCAGTTCTGACAATAACTTATCCAGTATTACCCTCTACATTAATTTTCTGAAAGTAGACTTATGGGTCTATATGACTCTGAGTTAGTCCTACTCCTCTTTCCCTTAAAGACAGGCTTAATAAGCGCATGTATCCAACCTTGAGGAATCTTCCCATATTTATATGACCTAGTGAATAATAGATATAATGGTACTGTAAGTTCTTGCTTTTGTTCTCAGGTCATTGTTACTAATTCAGTCTCCTCCCTGTGCTTTATTTGGATCCAGTTTGTGCATCTCTTTTTCAATATAATCTAATTTGATTCCAGTATCTGGAGCAACCTGGATGTCAACCGGACAACTTATCACCCTTTTTGTGGAGCCAAACTGTTTTGCATAAGATTTTGTAAATATATCTATAATCTGTTGTGTCTGAGAATAAAGTTTAGAATCTGCACACAGATTATCAATTTGTGTGTCGTTACTCCGTCCACATCTTATGTATCTATAAAAAGGTTTCCTATTATGCTTAATATCTTTATATAAATTTTCTTCAAATTTTTCTTGATCTTGTCTCACACTATGCTTAATCTGTTTGTCCAGTGTGTTTATTTCATTTTTCAAAGTTGTATTTCAATCTGTCTTTCATTTCTTATATTTTTTGTCTCTCACCTTAGTCAGATATCTTGTTCTTATGGAAATATATCCCCCTGATGTTGTATGCCTAGATCCTGATGTTAAACATTTTTTTGATTTTATGCACTCAATTTCTTCTTCAAAACGTTCAAAATTCCATCTGCAGTTTTTCCACTGAACACCTCAGTCCAGTTAATTTTACATAGTGACTGTTTTGCTTCCATATAATCTGTAATTAACCTTCTGTGCATTAGCTTAGATTTCAGTTTGGCAAAATTACTATATATAATCTGCAGTGGGAGTAAGAGTGCAGTCTCTCACATAGGTGGTGCAAGGGGGCTTGTCCCCTTCAAAAAACAAGCCCCTGGATTCAATAACTCCATGCAGGAATAATGCTATTCCTGCATGGAGTGAACGTGTCCATTTACCCTTAGCTTTAACAACAGCGCACCTTACATATTCATGAAGGCACGCTGCTGCTAAGGCTAAATGGACACGAACACTACTGAGTGCAGGAGGGCATGTTTAAGCAGTGCATGCACATCTAACACACCCCCTGCATTCAGAAAGTGCCATACTGCACTTTTTGAAAAGCATTTCAATGTCCATGCACACTGAAATCAAATAAAATGAGTAGTTCAGTGTCCGCGGACTCTGAAATTGATAGGGGAGGAAGAAATCAATGCAGGGGGTGTGTGACAGGTTCCATCACACACACCCTGCATTGTAAAAGTGCCGTACGGCCATACCCCTCCACTGTACAGGTTTCCACAGAATGCCCAGATGCCTGCCTCACATACCGCTCGACCCCCTAGAGCAAGAAAGCTGTACAAAGCTATAAATAATGGGTGGACAAAGGCACAAAAATAGGGACACTTTTTAAATTTTGCACTTACAAACCTGGAACGTTGATAGAATAAAAGGTTTGCATTAGCATGGGCTTCCTGAAGGGTATGAAGACTGAAACCCAACTGTCTCCCATTGTACAAGTGCCATATGACCATACCCCACCATTGTATTGGTTTCCACAGAATGCCCTGCCTCACATACCTCTCAACATCCTACAGCAAGAAGACTGTACAAAGCCATAAATAATGGGTGGACAAAGGCACAAAAATCAGGACACTTTTAAATATTGCACTTACAAACTCGGAAAGTTGGTAGAATAAAAGGTTTGCATTAGCACAGATGTCCTGAAGGGTATGAAGTCAGAAACCCAAATATCTGTCAGTATGTTCTGACTTAAACCCCAAGTGATTTGCCATTGATTTGCTAGAAAACCAGTCACACTTCCTAAGTTTGTAAGAGCAATAATTAAAATCTGTCGCTATGTATCCCTTTACAATTTCCCTTACTGTGACTGACAAGGAGTACAGATACATGTAAATAAAGTGAGTGCATTAATTTATTTTTCGTTTCCATTCTAAGGTATGTTTAAGCATAGCTGAGCATATGTACACATTATGGCCCTCTGCTCAGCATTGCTTAAACATCCCATAGGAGATAAATAAAAATATAGAACTAAAATTCCCACGTTTAGATAGTATAGTGGTTAGAGTCTTGGCTTTGCATGCAGGCATTCATGATTCGAGTACCAAGGCAGGCACTTTTTTATGGGGAAAGCAGTGTTAAAATTATTATTTTAAATTTAAATTATGTAGTAAATGATATTTTTCAACCAAGGTTTCAACCATCTAAAATGCAAGTGAGAGTGCATATAACATGTGAAATGACCCATGTAGACACAAGTGTCCCATACAGTATAGTCACACGCCATGGTAATGCAATGAAAGCACATAGAGGGACGTCATGTAAAGTAAATCATATACACTTACAAATATGTCAGTAATGATTAATTAAAAGTCATTATTTTGATATTCCCTAAAATGAAAACTGAGCAATGATTAGCACTGCTCAACTATGCCTAGCTGGTGTAAGTGGGAGTAAGCGGTGCTAAGTAAAGCTAAGAGGGCTTAACCGTCTCTTAGCATTACTTAGCTTCAAGCAAAATCTCACAAACCCACTTATAACTGCTTAAAAGTGCCTTAATCACTCTGTCTCCATCAGCCCTTGTTCTGCCCAGCAGCAAAACAATTAGCACTGCCAAGTCTCAAATACAGGACACTGGCACTACAATCACAACAATGTACCACTACACCATCAGAGTTGGGGATATTTTAATGCTTTTACAAACATATCATGCATTCTTGTCATTTAATATTAATGAAAAAAAGTAATCACTTCCAAGTCTTAGGCCCAGGACCCTGTGCACTATAATCACAGCAATGTACCTCTACATCATGTGAGTTGTAGAAATTTGTAATGTTATTACAAGCATATCATGCACTGCAGTCATTCAACATAAGAGAAAAATATATATCTGTAGTACTCTTATATATATATATATATATATATATATATATATATATATATATATATATATATATATATATATATATATATATATATATATATATATATATATATATATATATATCAATCAATATATATATCAATATATATATATATATATATTTCTATATATATCTTTCTATATCTATCTATATATATATATATATATATATATTTTATATATATATATATATATATATATATATATATATATATATATATATATATATATATATATATATATATATATATATATATATATATATATATATATATATATATATATACATACACACACACACACACACACACACACACACACACATACATGGCTTACAATCAAAATGTGGAATGACAGTTTTACAACTGCCACTTGTTCGAAATCATGGCACTCAAGGTCTGCAATGCCGAACTACAATATTACGATCCATATTAACAAATGTGTTGCTGCATACGTTATTATGACTTCGGCATTGTGAATGTATATCTTGGTACAGTGGGGAGTGGGGAATTTCTCCTTTTTCCTAACTTTAGTGCAATCTCAAGTATATATATATATATATATATATATATATATATATATATATATATATAGATGACCGACCTCTTACTGCAAGACATCTGTAAAAAGCCTGACAAAGCAGGGGGATAAAGGGCAAACAATAGTGACATCTTTGAAATATGGTTGTTATACATGTAGAAGTCTGCTAGAGTAGCATGGTTTGATTTAACATGTAAGTCCTGATAGATTCTAGGTCTGAAACACAAATGAATGTCATCATTTACTCATGTCAGTGCTGACATCATCAGAGTGATTTGTCAGAACCCACAACTGTTATGGGGAACAGACCAAACATATGAGCCACGCATCTGGACAGTGTATAGACATCTGGACGGTGGAGAGGTATGACTGCAGTCATGTAACATTAGAGAAAAACAGTGAGAGCTGCCGGCCATTTCACCCAGCACCTTCTGAACAACAGTAAGACCAACACAACACTACCCCAAATCTGCTCTGGGGAATTACCCATGTATTTCCAAATATATCTTGCACTACAGGGATGGAACTGTAGGGAAAAGCAGATATTGGTGCAGAAATGTCCACCCACAACCATTTGCACCACAGTCACAGCAACATACCAGTACCCCAAATGAACTCTAGAGTAGAATGACTGTTTGAACAAACATATCCTGAATGGCAGTCACACACTACACCATCATATACTGGCCAAACTCACAGTCTACTGGGAATCCTGAGGTGTTACAGGACATTTCACAGTCTGCCCCTACAAACGTGTACACCTGATAGACCACCAGAAACTGTAGCAGCATGCACAGGCAGATAGAAAAGGAACTATGACACTCACATCTGCTACTCTCCCTACTCAGCCCAACAAACATTTACACACAACACTGCTACACAATCTTGGCAGTCTGTTAACAATGGCCAGATATACATAACTCTCAACTGTACAGGTTCCCCCAGAATGTCCAGGGTGTGGGACCATATTTATGGCCACTGCCGCATACCACTTCCAGGTGTCTGCTAAGTCACTGGAATAATATCAGGAGTGCAGTCCCTGAATAATGATACACCATACCTCTGAACCTCTTACTGCAAGACATCTGGACAAAGCATAACATACTTGAGGGACAGTGGTCTGAAAAGAGGGACATATCTTACATAATGGTGTTACAAACTGAAACAGTTGCTGGTGTTACAGGGTTTGTTGTAACATAACATTCTTGAAGGATATGATGTCCAATACACTAATGGATGTCAACATTTACTGACTACAATCCTCACATTATCCTCATGATTTCTCAAAAACAGATGTCTGAGGAACAGATGAAATATAACAGGCAAAACTCTGGGCAGTCTGTGGACATCTCAACTGTTGAGTGGTATGTCAGAGACATATCACTGTCAGACATCAAGTCATGCGGAAAATGCATGTCCAGACAAAGCCTGTTAATCTAACAATCCTCTATGTGTATAACAGCAATACTTACTTACAATCTGCACCCAGTTCTGGAGCTCTGTCCCCCATGTTGTTGAGCTGTCACCACATGTCTTGTCCTGAGAGGTATTTCCACCTACCATCTGTAAAGCTTTAGCCCCCACACCCCCATAATGTCCGCCACACAGGCAAGGAAAAGGGCCAAGGCCCACATGAAGGACTTAATTGCAGCACTGTGTTGCTATGGCATTGGCTAATCAAAAGACAACATAGCTGCTATGGATGCAAGTAGCAAGTGAGAGACACCAACTAGTGCACAGGCCATCACCTGCTCATGAGCATTACCTACAAAAGGCAAGCTGCTGCCTATGCAACACAGGCCTGAACCCATCTACAGAAAGACAGACTGCGACTACACAAATCTAACTATTTCCATTATTCTGAGGAAACTCTTCAGCACTATAACAGGTATGTCAATCATGTAAGCTTGTAATGGAATGCAGAAGGGGGATGCAATAATGTCAAATAGGAAGTTAAACACTAGGTCGCAACAAGACCTGCTGGACTCACATGCTGCTGTCCATCACCTATGGCCATTCCTGCTTGCCCTGTCTGCATTGGCATGGATCACATCTCTGGCCCCTGAGTCACCCCCATCAAAGGTCAGCTCATGTATGACTACTACTGGAATTTCTGTTGTCCAATACTGTGTGCAACACTGCTAGGCCAGCTACCTGGGATGTTGTAAATATTCATATGTCACCTGTGAATGCTACTATGATACATTTGCTTGTCTTACAAATGTAAGAGACTTATATAGGGTATGTGCATAGTATACAACAGGTGCATAAGTTTGTGTTGAACCATATGTTGTATACTGAGCACATACCTGACAACTGTCCAGAGTTTTGCAGACTGACCACATGTCTACCTCACATTTGTAGTCAATACCTCATGCAGTTGTGTATTGTCTGCCACATCAATGGCAACCCATTAAAGACTGGTCATAACATAATAGCATACATTTGATTGTCAGATGTCATATCCTGCAGAGTAGACCTGTGAATGCGACACCGTCTTTTTTGACAACTAAGTGTGTTTCAGCTAGATTCATGAAGTTACACTATTTTCCAGCCTTTGCCCACTGGTGATGTGTGACTCTGTGCAGATGTCTTGCTCCAACAGGAGCCAGGTGTCTTAGCATGAATCCCATGTTAATACAAGCATACCTTGTCCTGTAGGATACATTTGTGCAGTCACTGACACATGCTTTGTAGCTGTGGAGAACACACTAACCTTGCCAGGTTACTCATCCTATCATACGTTTAGACCCCAAATGGAGCACTGCAAAGCCACAGGAGGTGGTGTGTTGAACATTCTAATAACATACACACCTTTATGCTGGCCAAACAGTATGACGCATGGGAGACATCCTGAGTGCAGTTAATAGTTGACAAAACACCTACTCAAATCACAGCTAGCTACAGGCCTCCAACCATGACTATGGACACCCACCACACCTATTGGGACTTGCTGGAATCTGTCAGGATTCAATCATCTACCCTGCTCCTGGGTGACTTCAACTACCCAACCATAGTGTGCATGACCTATACCACCTGAACATGAATGCACAGAGATTCCTCAACTTTGTCATGGCAATGCAGTGGATCAGCCGGTCAGCACTCCTATGACAGGATGAAATATCCAGCACCTAGTTCTAACTAACAAGAGTAGCCACTGTAGCACTCCTACAGTGTTATCTTCCTTGGTAAGATCTGACCACATAGGCATCACTGTTCAGGTCACCATTTCCCCTGCCCCCCCCCCCCCCCATCAGGGCCAAACAAAATTAACTTTACACAACTGACTATAAATCTCCTCAGAGCAGGTAGAAGTAGCTTTACAGCCAATGTCTCATCAGTTGGATACACAATACTATGTGGGCACCTACATAGCTGGATGGACTCAGCAATACTTGACAAGGCAACATCATCTCCCTCAAGGTAGGGTAAATGTCCATGGTGGACAACAGCAATACACAAATAGCTGAAAATAATTGCTGAAAAGGGCCAAGAAGGAACAGGTGCCTTATTGGAAGCAATGACACCTTGGTCTGCACAAGCAAATAAGGTCACAGGTGACTCACCCTAAGACTTTCTTTGAGTGCAAATTGGACACATCCACCAAGGCCAATCACTAGGCCTTCCACACATGTGTCTGCAATCCTAGTGGCAACACACAGATCTTCTCTGTAGTGGTGGTCAATAACACCACATACACATATGGCATAGATATAGGTGATTGGCTGCAGACAAGTGAAGTGTAAATATCACCCCCTATCCCCCCATTTGTACACATGTGCATGCACAGCACCTGACCCCAGCCCTCATCATCAGGAAGCAGGTCCGTAATGCCCTCTCAAAGGCAGCACACAGAAGTCTCCATAGGCCTTATACCATCCCTGGCTACATCATACATGAACACAGGCATGAGTCCTTAGAGTCATTATGCACTATAGTCAACCAAAGCCTGAGCACCGGTGTAATCTCATCTGCACAGAGGATAAGCCACTGTCATCCCTATACACAAAGGTGGAGCAATTTACTGACCCAGCCAATCATATGCACAGTAGCCTAACTAGCCTACTCTGCAAGGGCATGGAAGGCAATATCAAATACATTATGAACAGGGACATCAGCAACCTCAAAATGCCTGAGCCCACACAACATGGTATTGTCAAAGGGAGATCAGACCTGCTAAACCTGGTCAACCTCTCTCTCTGAACCTCTCTGAAGTCGTCAACAAACACAAGGACGAGGGGAACATGGCCAACAGTGCCTACCTTCACCTAGCCCAATTCTCTCACAATAATTCCAAGGCGGCCAGGATACAAATGCCTACACAGCTAGGCATCAACCTGTATGTTATCAGATAGGTAGCTAATTGGCCCAATGATAGTACCCACTCAATCAGATTAGTGGAACCCACCTCTAGTAGTAGAGTCTTCCAAAGTGCTGTACCACAAGGATCAATCTGGGGGCCTCTACTGTTTGAGATATATGTATATGAGGTACAGGACAAAAGCAGTGGTCTGTGGCTGACCAGGTGTACAGATGCTTGCAAGCTAGCCACTGTCTTACATTCCCCTACTGATGTGAGCATCCCCCAAGTGGCCCTCACCCAATTAATGACTAGTGCAAGAAGCATTTCTGCAAACTGAATGCCAGGAGAGGCATCATTCTCCCTGCTGTGGCAGATGTCATCTACACTAATTATGACAGTAATAATGTACTGAGCATGCAATCAGGTGTGAGGCGACTTGTACACCAAGGCTGATAGCAACCTGACAGTTTCCATCCATGTGGGCACCATTGTACAGAAGGCTGTCTACATGGCCCACCTCACAAGTACGGATATGTCATCCAGGAACCAGGAGGCCACAACATCCCTGTACCCCACCCATATTAGATGCATTACCAAGTACAATGGCTCCTTTGGCATGATCCTTACCAAGCAAATGCAGCAGTTGCAGAGACCACAGAGGTTCCTGACCAGACAAATCCAGGGTCTGTAACACCTATCCAATACAGGTAGGCTGAAAGCCCTGTCCCTGTACTCAGTCTCATGCAGACTGATTATAGGTGACCTGTGTCTGGCATACAAGGCCATTTCCAAACCTGCCTTGATGGCATTTCTGCATATCTGTAAGACAAACCCCACCCACGCATCATGCATGCAAGGCCCTGACCTGGTCCGTGACATGTATAGGACTTTTTGGCAGGATAGTGTAGTATCCCACACAATACACTGTCTGTAAAATACACTCCCTCCCCATGTCTAGCAGGGTATGTGTATAGCCCTATTGAAGAAGAAGCTGGACGACTGTATGGGAAATGGATGGGACACCCCTGGGATCCCACGTGTGTCCTAGCTGGACAGGGGAAACAGGTGCTGGCTTGAAAGGGACATGAGTGAAAGTCTGCACCAGGCTTATGAGGGCATCAGGGCCAATAGCCTGGTATCCTCTTATGAGGCTATGCACCTAGTGCTTTACATGTTTTCTGTATGTATTGCAGACTGTCCTGTTATGTTGTCTGAAATGAATCCCTGTGAGTATGAACTGTGTTGGTACTGCAGTGATAGTGTATAGTCCTGTCCCTTCATCAGTTATCATCACATATCATTACACCTTGTCATTGTGTGTGGTCTGTATAGCAGGAAGTCAGCTCTTACAGTACATGCATATGCACTTGTTGACACTGTATAGCTCATTCCAATAGCCTTGGTCTTGGCCACAATTTCCATTCTCCTACTAGGCCCATCACACAGTAGGATATGTCATCCTTCATTGTGGGCCTTACAGTACCAGTGAAAGAAATGGTAGGCAGAACTACCTTAAGGTCTGCCCTGAAGGGCCCATAGGTGTCACAGATGTGCCAGACTGTACCAGGAGTGTGTGTGTGTGTGTGTGTGTGTGTGTGTGTGTGTGTGTGTGTGTGCGTGTATGTGTGTGTGTGCGTACATGTGTGCGTGTGCATGTGTGTGTCTGTGTATCACCAAACATACTACTGCAGGGTATCAATTTACCTATGTTGTCTTCACCTCGCAGGTGAACACAGGGGTAGGTGTCCCTCCCCCTCACAACCTGATGTCAGTGTCTTAGCATACTCCCAGGATGATGGTGGTCATAGTGAGACACGGGTGGTGTTGTTGGTGCCTGAATCCATGCCATTGTTTGGTATCCCACTTTTATCAACCATGTCCCCACACACAGTCATTATGCTCACACATACCTAGTCTCCAGCAGCCACGGATTATGGACAGGTTAAGGGTGGTGGCATAGAACAGACCAGTGTGTTGACTATGGCAAGTGTGAGTGTAGACACCAGCCATAGGCAGAGCGCAGGCAAGGTCACACACAGGCAGATGGACAGGGGTGCTCGACAGAGGACTGCTGCCCATCAAGCCCCTGTTGCAAGTCCCAGAGCAGGTGTCACCAGATGCATGTTATGATCCATCATGGAGGCACAGGCACATACTGACTGCAACAACAGACAGATGTTCAGGGTCATGAATGCAGTGCTCCCTGCCATGCATGATGACCTCCATGCCATTTGTGATGTCATATGTCATCTTGCCAATGTCATGGATAGACAGTGGGGTGAGACATTGTCACTGCTCAACCATGCAATGCCTGTGCTTGGGCATGTGGTGGAAGTAGGGCATTGGCCAGGTGGACATAGGCCAGCAACATGATCAGCTGTGAGCTCACATGGCTGTGCACATTCACAGTCCCATAGTGGCAGCACCAACAGCACTACCAAAGGGAGGGTGCTGTCCACACTACACCACACTACAGCAAGCCATAGGCACGTACTTCTGGCCAGTCCCATCAGGGATGCAGATCCAGCAGATAGCAGTCACCATCAGGGAGTAGTACTGCATCTGTCCTTGGGCCTGGTGTTGCCAGTGACACTCCTGGCAGAACCAGTTACCACGTCCCTGCAGGGAGATGGTGAACCATACATCCTGCCATGTATGGTCCATGGCTGTCCAACATAGCCCTGTGTCAGGTATCTACATCGCTTGATGGTGTGCAGACAAACACTCACACATCCCTATCACAGGTCAGTCACCACCACAGCTCATCTGCATGGCCCAGTTGAACATCACCCCTTCAGACACACACACACACACACACACACACACACACACACACACACACACACACACACTCCCACACACAATGTCAACCATATGGCCCAGCTTAGGCCTCTGACAATCCAACACCAACACCACACCCTGTGCATGTGATGATACTTGTGCCACAACCCTGTTATCCATACCATCGATGCACGGACATGCTCATATGGGTCTGATGCACAGGGTGACTATAGTACAGTGTAGCGATGTCATGCTGTGTAAGGTGCTGTCTGCTGGCAGTAGTTAGGGGTACACATCAAGGTGTATCTACCTTGTTAGCCATGATGCACTATTGCTGTTAGTACTGCTGACTGACTATAGTGTCATGTACTGTATTCTGATTGTCTTTCAGGTGTCTGTGTGCCTGCAGCCTGTGGCCTGCTGACAGTAGCAATGATGAGTAAGGTGGAGTGGTAACAGTGATTTTTTCATAGCCAAGGTACAGCTATATATATGTACATGTTTACCAGGTGTGTTTACATGTAACAGTGTGTGAGGGGCAATTGTGGCAGACAGTGTGACCTTGCATACATACCCTTGACAAAGCCACCTAGCCTTCATACATGTCACCTCACATATACAGAGGAGGTTACTTGAGTACTGGCACTAGGTCCCTCACAAGCTTAGCCATTACTTCAACTGTAACAGATTCAGCTATCAGCACCTGTTACCCCTGCTATTTCTGTCACATCCACTCAACTGTCATGCAGTTGATGAGGGTATGCCTGGTACTGTGTATGACAGGTTTGCAGTATGCATTCCTGACACAGGTCAGCCTGTGCTGGTCTAACCTGATAATTACCAGCGTGTGTGTCCCCCATCTCATATGCATGTCTGGCCTCTCATGCTGGTAGTGCACACAGAGTCATAGTCCCATACATGGGGCAGCTGTGATGGGCTGAGCACAGCCCTTATCTAAACAGTCTTACGAGTGATAGTGCTGATACATAATACAGATAGCACAGTGGTATTGTAGTGTGGCAGTGTCTGCCAGTACTATTAAAGAGGGTGACAATTGCAGGGGCTGTTAGGATTGCCATTGGTGGGTTCAGAGGACCTTAACATATTAGAGCCATCTCACACACACATACATGCACACAGCTACATGGGGACATGCATTGAGACACACATGCACATGGAGGTGACACTTATCAGAGCAGATGACCTACACATCTATTAATGTACAATACACAGTGATACACCCATTGCAACACAGTGGCTTGCTGTTATAAACTGTGTAACTGTGCTTGTACAGTGGATGACATCTGTATGGGATGACACTAAGTTGGAAATGGGGGAGTTCACAGGGTGGAAGAGGCACACAAAATGGTATAGCCATCACATACACACACTGAAAACAACCACAGGGGCTTTGCATACAGAAAAAAACATACACAGTTGCCAATAGCCATATTAGTAATCCTATGTATCCTCTTGTATGTACTATAGTGCTGTGTATACATGACATGCTCCACATAGATTATATACCTGGGACATAACACACAACCTCTTACAACAGGTAATCTTGTGAATGCCTTCATGTTTGGTGGGATAACCCACCAGACATAACGATTGGTTTCATCTACTGCTCCTACAAACCTGCACAAGTGATAGAGTGACAGACTTTGTATCAGCATGATGTGTCAGTCAGGTATGATGTCTGATGCTGACATGTGTGTCAGTATGGTAACTGTGACATATTTCACAATGATTATCACAGGAATGCTCATTGTTAGGGGACGCACACCACATATAGTTTGCAAACATGTGGATATCCCATGTACATCTGTACAGATGACTGGTATGGGCTGTATAGTCTTACATGGTGCATGTGAGGCAAATGTCATTAACAGGGTCTTTAAAGTGATGTTATGGGTAGAGGGGTCAACAGGCCTTAAAATGGTATAACCTACACATACAACAGCCATAGGGGATATGCTTCACACACACACTACTATAGTTGTCGGTATTGAGATTAGAACCCCTACCTATCTAAGATATTTCCACTATAGTATTACACAGTTATTGCACACACCACAGAGCTTAGAGGGCTAACAAGTGTATACAGGTACATCTAAGGTGAAAATCATTAGCAGCCTTGTAAATAAGGGCAATAGAACTTGTACTGGGTGGTACATGCCTCAACATGGTATAACCACAAACCCAGAGGATATGACTCTCACCCAAACTCAGTATTGAGTTTAGAACCCCTACCTATCTAGTTATGTGTACTTCAGTGGTACGCAGTTATCACATGTGCCACGGAGCATATAGGATTTAACACTGTCACAAGGAATGTCTAAGATGATTACATCAAGATCCTTTGTAAAGTATGGCAATGGGAAATGTACTGGGTGGGAAGGGCATCAAAATGCATTGCCCTACAACATACACATGTACAAACACCTTCACACACACACATTTGGCACAACTGAGTGTAGAACCCCTGCCTTTCTAGTTATCTGTACTATACTTTTACTTAGTTATTACACGTCCCACGGAGCTTATACGGCTGAGTGTTGTCCAAAGGTACTTCTAAGGACAATGACATCAGCAGGACTAATACAGTAGGGCACTGAGAAGTGTTGTGGGTGGGAAAGTCCTCAAAATACTTCACCATACAAACATGCGCACTTACAAACTTGTGTACATACACTTACACATACATGCACACACACACACACACACACACACACACACACACACGCACGCACACACACACACACACACACACACACACATTTGTCAGACCTTAAAGCAGAATCCCTGCCTATTTAGTTATTTCTACAATAGTATTACACAGTTATTGCATGTGCTACATAGCTTACAGGGCTGACAAGTGCCCAAAGGTACTTCTAAGGTGAATGACATCAGCAGGACTGCTAAAGTTGGGCACTGGGATGTGTACTGAGTGGGAAAGTCCTCAAAATACTTCACCCATCAAACATAACCACTTATACACACATATTTGCCAGAACTGGGAATAGATCCCCTGTCTATCTAGTTATTTGTACTGTAGCATTACACAATTATTGCAAGCACTACAGAGTTTATAGGGCTGACAAGTGCACAAAGGTGCTTCTAAGGTGACTGACATCAGCAGGACTGCTAAAGTAGGGTTGTGAGTGGGGACATCCACAAAATACTTCAGCCTACAAACATACCCACTTATACACACACACATTTGCCAAAACTGGGAAGAGAACCCCTGCCTATCTAGTTATTTCTGTTATACTGTTACATAGTTATTGCACGTGCCACTAAGCTTATAGAGCTGGGGCTGTGCAAAGGTACTTCTAAGAGGAATGACATCAGTAGGACTGCTAAAGTGGTGCAGTGGGAAGTGTACTATGTGGGAATGGCCTACAACTGTTTCACCTACAAACAAACACACACAACACTCACTCACACACACCCTCCCACTTATGTTTGCCAGGACTGAGATTAGAACTCCTACTTACCTAGTTATTTGTACTATACTGTTACACAGTTATCGCATGCACTATAGAGCTTATAGGGGGCTGACAGGTGTCCAATGGTACTTCTAATATGAATGACAGCACCAGATCTTGTGAAGTAGGGCAATGGGAAGTGTACTGAGTGGGAACAGCTTCCTAATACTTAGACCTACAGACATACACACATATGCACAGAGGCAGGTGATGTGATATTATAATCCGCACCTCAGCACTATTACACAATGGAGATCACCTTCATGCTGGCATGTGCAACTGGTTATGACCGGTTTGCCACTGTCCGCAGTGGGACATTACTCTGTGACACTCAGTGTATCCCTGTGTATGACTTACTCTCTTTGTGTCCCCTTGTCTCTCTCTCTCTCTCTCTCTCTCTCTCTCTATCATTATCTGTCTCTCTCTTCCCCACATCTATCTGTGTGTATGCTTGACATATTGTTATCTGTTGCCCATATATATTTCTGTGTACCACACACAACAGATGCAGGTATATCACATATGGGCCACCTACAGCTAGCTGAGGGTACTCCTGTCTGATGGGTGTGTGTAGGGATAGTTAAGGTGTACTTAGCTGTCTATATGCAAAGACATATATGCGCAATACAGTTATATAGTCCAATGTGGGTTACCACATGGCCTATGAATCTCTAAGTGTAGGAGCATGCCCACTGTGACCTTCTATAGTGAGAATGGGGCTCCATTCCAGAGATAGGTGTACTCCGGTCTGGGGCTTTGTGTGCTATAGCCATACCTCTCAAAAGTAAACAGGACTTTGCTAACGGTACTGGGTTTGTTTTAGCAGACATTTTGTGACATATCTGCAGTCTGACACTGCAATGTATTGTGTCATTACCTAGTGACAGACATCCTCAGATCATCACAATGCTTTAGCAGAGGAATACAAGATGTATGATGCACAGACCAATATTATGAGCCCGACTATACACATTCTTGACCAAAACAGCCAGTTGAGAGGTATGGCTACAGCTGGTTGACTGATGAAGCTGTGTAAACAGTCCAGCAACTTGGTGATATACTGGCTGGGGATCTCCTGCTTGTGTGGTATTTGTCTTACCTGAAGAGTCATATCCTGGTGTGGTCATACCTCTCAACTGTACATTTTATGGCAAACTGTCCAGGTGTTTTTTAGAAGTTTTGTCCAGTCTACATAAACTTGTATTTTTATGGCAAGTTAGTTGCATATAATTGAAGTCTGACATTAAAAAATAATGACAGATATTAGTGTTTCCAACTTCATAACCTTTGGACAATTCCTGCTACTGCAAAACCTCTTATCCTACCAACTTTCTCAGTATGTAAGGGCAATCTTTACAACACGTGCCTATCATTGTACCTTTGTCCCACTTTTATTTATGGCCTTGTTCAGATGTCTTGCTGTCAGAGGTTGGGAGGTATGGGTGTAGGTACAGAGTGCATTCTACTGTGCAGAAATGTCCATTATATGTGTAGTATATTCCACATAGCACTGTGACTTCCAGGTATGTCAGTGGCAGAGCAGTACAGAGTAATGTGGTGAACCACTGACAGACGGTTGTGCATAGGTTGCTAGGTTGCTATGATGTTAATAGGTTAATAGCCCTGAAGCCCTTATAACCCATGCAGACAAGAGTGTAGTCCATGTTACAACATGTCAGCACACAGAGCCCCTGTCCAGCAGAGATGCAGGTGGGATTACAGGACTGTATTTTGTTTTTCCTGTGCAGTTATACAGGGAGCACATCACTAGGGGTATTGAGGCACTTGGCTTTCTATTGACAGGGAGTGTATTCCACAGATGGGGAGTGTGTGGTACATGTATCTATCACACCAACAGGCCATACTGATATCACAGTCCAGGTTGATGCTGTGTCTACAGGTTGAAGGAGTGGGCCTTGAATTCCAGATGTGTAGCATTCCCTTCAAAGCAGGGTCTGGATTGCTTTGTATGCCAGACAGGGGTCACCTTGGCAGAGTCTGTATGGAATGGGGTAGAGGGACAGTGCTGTTAGCCTATCTGTGTAGAGTAGGTGTTTAGGGTATAGGGTAAGACCTTAGTGTTTGCAAGACCCTGATGTATGGAGTCTACATGGTCTGTGGTGAGTAAGTTTGTGTAGTTCTCATGTGATTTTGCCTCTGAGGTGTCCATTGTTTGGGTTTTGTTTTGTTGTGGGCCTCCACTTACATGTGTGTGTGTTTTGTATTTGCAGGTGATGTTTACTAACCTCTTACACTGCATGGCACCTATGTTACTCCACAATCTGTTCTGGTGTTCACATTCTCTATTTGTCTGGCCAGTGGTTCCCCTTCCCCTTATGTGTGTCTCTTTGTCTTTCTGTAGTTCAGTTACAGGCTTTGGCCACAGCAGCTGCTGTTATGTATTTGTAATTCTGATGTAGATGGGGTACATGCCATTACATCGCACACAGGGTTGCGGACTTCACACCTCTGAGAGTACCTATTTAGCAGGTTGCCCATCATTGCACCACTCCATTTGCTGTGGTCCTTAGACAGTTCATGTTGCTATATGTTATTATGAGGCTACATGTGGGCCTAGCTGTCATACCATCACAGACTGACATCTACACAGGCCCAAATATAACAGTCAGACTACGACCCACACATGGAGGCAGGATGTTAATAATTTTCTGCCAAACATAGACAGTTGGGAGACCGGTTTGGTAATTGCTTGTTTGCTCTTATGGGTTTGACATCTGCTTCCCCACTGTCTGCCATTGCTGTTTTGACATGACCCTTTCTCGTTTTGCAAATAGTTGGCAGACAAATGCAATGTTAGGACAAGCGGGACAGATATACAAGGCATACTTGTGCTCCTTCTGTGACAGCTTGTGTCATTCCAGGAGTATGGCTGTTAGCCAGTGACATATTATCAGTGCTGACACAGAAAGGTGGCAGCCTTTTATACAGTGGCAGTACACTGACCTTCAGGTACCTGCTGTCCTACTAGGCACCATACCTCTCAACTTCTGAGAGTCAAACATCTGGACAAAGCCATAAGTGATTGGGGGACAGAGGCCTAAATATAGGGACCATTTTTAAGTATTGGCCTTACAAACCTGGAAAGGTGATTCAATAACAGGTTTTACATTAGCATGCATGTTTCTATAGGATATGAAGTATGACACTACAATCTGTCATTATTTCCGGACCTTTGTCTTACGTGATTTGTCAATGAATTGCCAGACAGCCACTATTTCATGTTATACAGACCACAACTATGATGCAAACCTCTGGACATTCTGCAATAGGTTTGTACAGTTGAGAGGTATGGTAGGCACTGTGTAGGTTACTCCAAGCTTTGTACTGTCTATATGTGTGCCCCCCTGTCCATGACAGCTTTCCTGCATTAACAGCTATTGACATCTAGACAGTGTGTACAACTCCTACTGTAGGTGTAGCTGACATGCAGAATACTTGGCACTGCAGTTCTTGGAACATGGCCCTGTCAAAGACAACACTGTACCTAGGCCACTATGATACAACAGCTGGGAGTAAGTGCTGGCCACATCCTGACAGTATTAACCACACATATACATAGCTCATTGACCCCTGCATATTGCAGATATGCAACAAGTTATCATATTGATTGGGACAGCCCTGACAATGAGTGCTATGCTTCTATTTCCCTGCAGACATACATGTTACTGCATTTCTATGGGAATATGGGGGCACACCTGTCAACTGTACACATTTGCACAGACTGTGCTGATATTTGCTTTACATTTTGGTTCCATTTAGCATAGTATTGTGCCCTGTCTTGGATACTAGAGGCATATAACTAAAGACACAGGTCAGATTGTAATGGCATAATTTGAGTTTCAGACTTCTTACCCTTCAGAGCCTTACTGCAACTGTGAGACCTGCTGTGCTATCACTGTGTAAGAGTGTACGGGGGTATTTCATCATTGTCGCCATTTATGGGCCTTTATGGTTTTCTATAGCTGACTTGCTGGATGAGGCTGAGGGGTGAGTATGGGACCCCCATGCTGACATCTATGCCTGTGACCTATGACCCCCCCCCAGGTAGTTGGCCCCCACATATACTGCAGTAGGATTCATCGCCTTGGGTACTACTGCATAGTGTGGGGAAGCCAGTATTGTGCAAACATTTCCTGGTTTCCCACATAGCTGTCAGCTGTCCCAGTAGTCCACCCCATTCCCTTGCATGCATGCAGCAGTACCATAGATAAGCTACCAGAACATATTAATCCCATATTAATCCATTCATTTATTGTTAAGAAGACTGACTTACCTTGTGCCTGAGGCAGTTGTGAAAATGGTGCTTGAGGGCTGTCTGTGTCGAATGCACGCAGTAGACTGCCTATACATAGTAAGTTACAGATAGTGTGATGTGTGTGTCATCCATTTTACTGTGTGTGCGAGTTGGAGAAAGGTGTCAGTCCCTATGTTCCTACAGTGTCAGTGTGTGTGCTATGCATTGCCTCTTTGCCAAGGCCAGGGCATACTGGGCACACCTCCATCTGCCTACAGGGGCTGAGTCAGAGGGTTCCTCCTCCAAGTCCCTCTGTGTCTGTGGGGACCTTGGCAATGGTGGAGGGCTGTGTAGCCCTTCCCCATGCTGTTCCTGCTGCAGCTGTTTCTGCAGGATCATGTTGTGTGGCATGAAGCATGCTATGAACATGTGTGCACATGTGGCTGGAGAGTATTGCAAAGCTCCACCAGATATGTCAAGGCAGTGGAACCCTGACTTTAGCATCCTAAACACACTCTCTATAATGATCCTGGTTTGCATGTGTGCCTCATTATAGCATTCTGGAGTGGGTATGTGTGCATTTCTGATGGGTGTCATCATCCACGGTTCCAGTGCATAGCCAGCATCCCCCACCAGATGGCTATATGAGATGTCTCCCCTGGCAAATCTCTGATACAGCTGTGAGGAATGCCAGATGTGGGAGTCATGATAGCTTCTGTACTGCCAGCACACACATTAATGATAATGGCCTGGGCATTGCACATGACCTGACAGTTGATGGAGTGAAAGCCCTTGCAGTTTAGGTAGACCCTACCCTGTTCACCGGGTGGTGCTTTGATGTGGATGTGCGTGCAGTCTATGACACCCAGTACCTCCAGATAGTCTGCTACATGGTGGAAGAGGCCCATATTTCTGGTCCTCTCCTCACGGGTGCTGGGAAAGTAAATGTGCTTACTGGCATGTGGTAGCATGGCATCCAGGAACTGATGATGTACCCTGGATGCAGATGCCTGTGAGACCTCCATGATGTCCCCATCAGGTCTTTGGAAAGTACCTGTAGCTAGTATTCTTAAGGTTACACATACCTTGGTATCCACTTGGGTAGGTTCCCCTCTGTTGGCTCTGAGTCTGAGGTGAGGCCAGCACAGCTCGATGAGTTGCTGAAGTATGTCCCTGTCCAGCCTGTAGTGCTCTACTATCTCCAGATCATGTAGCCCCTGATAGGTTACCCTGGGTCTCAACATTCTTCTCCTCCTCCTCAGTCTGGGGAGGTTGCCAGCATTATCCTCCTCAACGCCCTCAGCCTCTAGCACATACTGATGTATCAATGTGACAGCAGCCCCTAACATTTTGTTGGTTAAAATTGTCCTGAGTGTGTATACCAGTGGTGCAGAGTTTGTGGGAAAAACCAGACCAAAAGTTGTTTGCACCATTTATACTGTTGTGCTGCAGATGCTGCCTGTATAATTGGCTGGCTATGATGCAATTCACCTGCCTACTATAATATTTGTACTTGACTGCTTTTATTCTTTTCCCTTTTTTTTCTTCCCATTTCTGCCCCTTTTAAGCCTCGATGCGCGCCACACAAACCCACTGCCCAAATGTAAACAGTTATGCTATTTCTGGGGGGGGGGGGTTGTTTTATTTTTTTTGTTTCAGACTCAGTGCACACCACACAAACCCTTTTAGCTGAAGTAAACACTTTGAAGCAGAAATGGCCCTCCTCTGGATGCGAACATGCTCTTCATTTTATGGATTAAGTCAATACAGCCTCACACACACACACCCTTGCTTAGCTGTGCTAAGCTAAGCTCAAATGGGAGCCATGGAGCTCCAATGTGCTTACACCAAGCATGACACATACCCTTTTTATGTCAGCTGCTTTTCCTGCTTACTCCACTGCCTTATAGCTCCTACATGGTTAGATGCAGCCAGATAATGGTCTCCCATTTAGTGAGTCAGTAAAATTTGCTCATTTGCATACCCCACTGCCTTAGTCCCCTGTTACACCACTACACTAGAGCCTTCCTCCTTAGCAGCCAATGTTACCTGTTATTATTTTGATTCTGCATGTCATACACTATAATGGCAAAATGCAGATTTCACTTAAAATTGTATTTTCACATTTTTTTAATTTTCTGCACAACTCCGTTTACGCGCCACAGCACTATGCTTAAACAGCTGAAATCGGCCAAAAAAGAAAACTGATTTTCATATTTTTTTAACACTTTTCCATACCAATGGCCACATTTTTGGCCATTGGCATGTCTAATGATTATAATACATGCTTTACTTTGAGCTGTCATGCCCCATTTTAATTTTTGCAGAAATGTACTCGGATAGTAATCAAATGCATTTCTGCAACTGACACTGGTCTTGCATGGATGGCTGCTGCTTACTTAATCGCTAATTTACCTTATTTGCATGGTTTTCACCAGAATAGTGCTAGCAGGTT
>NC_056737.1:227833280-227835780 GCF_019279795.1 Protopterus annectens
TAGTGGTGGGGTGCACTGTCTGTTGCACTGTGTGCCACATACGTAATATGTTTGACCGCCATGAATGGACATGTGCAGCACCTCAAAATGCTGTATATGCTGCGCACTATACTCCCTCTTTTGATGACTGGACATTACCCCATAGACATTCACAACAAACACAAGCTGTCATTCTGTGCTTCCTTCTTATTTTACTCCACTTCCAATGAGTGTATACCTTCTCATACTCACCCACAATACATATACCGTGCACCTTGCACATTCTACATTGTACATCTTCTCTGGTGAATTATACTGCCCTTCACACTCCCACAACACATGGGCTGTCATGCTGTGAAACTTTGGCATGGTATAACTTCTTCCAGGGAGAACAGGCTGTCTCCATATCCCCAGGATGCAGAGACTGCAGTGCTTTGCTGCAAACTGCACATTGTTCATTACCTCTGTTGAGTATACCCCACGCACACGTGCCCATGGTGCACACAAACTGTTGTGCCATACAACCTTGTCCAATGAATGCATACTGCCTCCAACACCTTCAGTGTATACAGGCTCCAGTGCTGTGTGTATTGACATCTATGTAATTATTAGTACATATGCACAGACTCCCTGTGATTGGACGAAGGGTTTACAAGCTCTGATACTACTTCCTTTTGCAGCTGCAGTCATGAGTATGAAAACATACTTTTCTATGGAATGATAAGTGTCTTGATTTCTAATTCTAAAATTTTTATTCCGTTTGTACTTAGATGTATTTTTTTTATTGTATACCAAGAATATTATCTCATAAATCACATTAGTTTCCTGTCAAGACCAGCCTCTTCTTTACTATGTTGTTTCAAACATCTATTGAATTCCTTAGTGGTATCCTGTGACCTGTAACCTTGATGTACTTCTATGGAAATAGATTCTATCTTGCTCAACACGTCCATATTGCTTGACTGACTTTTAAGCATATCCCCTTCCTAAATTCAATGACCACTGTGTCCTGCTGGATGATGTATTTAGCTACAGCTTAATTCACCATACATGCCCCCAAAACAGCATACAGTGTAGTTACTGGCACCATGCCATTCTACCTAAGAATTATGCAGCTGTGAGAACTGTGCAAAATTACCCTCTGTCCTGCACGTGGAACAAAGTACCGATAAATCTATGAAACCAAGCTGGAGAAGTATGAGTATTTGCACTAAATTTATCACACACTAAAATGGTATTTGTGTAGTTATCAAAGATTTCATTGCTAACCAGGTATATACTGCCTTTATAACAATTAAAAAATGTCTTTTAATAGGACACATTTAAAATTTTGAAAAATAAAAGTTAACTTTTGAGTGATAACACCTTGCCTAGTAGTCCTAAAGCTGTAACAATTTCAAAAGATTCTGATAATTGTTTGAGATTCAAACTACATTCATCTGAATTCTGCAAGTACAATGTGCTAATACATTTTAGAAATCAAAATACTAATAACAGACAAAGAGGCATGTGTCTACACATGGGTAACCATTTTGTTAAGTATAGGGTTCTTACTACTGAGCAGATTAATAATCAACATGGCAGGAAAGAAGCTCCAGAAGTTCAGAATGTAAGAACAGACAAAGTAAATTTCGCAGGTTATCATCTGTAATTAGATATGAGGGTTATCATACTTGTGTCAAATTAATAGTATCACATATAGGGTTATGATCATAACCACATTATTATGTGTTTGAGTCATGGATGCCAACAAATTCACTTTGAGAACAAAGCTTGAGAGGTGAATTGTCAAGAACACATAATAACGGGTTAGGATTGGTGAGACTGACATCTGTAAACTTACGTGGACATAATAGGAAAGATATTCAGGGACCATTGAGAGTGAAACATCTCTTCCCTTATACCTAACTATAACAGCACTTAAAGGGTATGTAACATTTGTCACACACCTTTAAAAATGCCTTTGCAGTCAGGTCGCACACTATAGAAGTGTGTAACAGGTTTATGTTTTTTCTTTTTTTGGAGTGTAATCACGATGTTCCATGCACTACAATGCTATTATACGTCTAGTTTCTGAAAGCAGTTATGTTGCACTTTTGATAAATTATACATCACATTATTCAAGTTCCATACTCATATCAGAATATAAAAGGAATAGGCAATTATGTTTGTTGACACAAATTTAATTTGAATAAAAATACTTTTCTGTTTTACCTGGGGAAATTTGTAGAGTCCCAGTAGCCTAGCCATGGGAATTGATGTAGAAGAATATGACTCACCAATCAAAGCTACAGCAGAAGAAAAACTACGGCACTGATAATTTGGAACTGTCTTTCCCTGCCCAGTAATTAATCTCATTATACCCTCAAGAGCAGCAGAGGCAGTTGTACAGGAATCATAAATCACATATCCAAGGGTTACATTTGGCAGCAGTTCTAGGTCTTTACGAATTTCTTCTAATGCAAAAGTCATAGCCAGAAGTCTTTCATATACTCTAAAATGGAACCTGAACATACACAAG
>NC_056737.1:227840780-227895780 GCF_019279795.1 Protopterus annectens
TATCAAGGTAGCAACTGTGGTAGCAGTACCCATTTCAGAAGTTGGCTTTAAGATATAAAGAAGTGACTTTAAGATATAAGTTAACCTCAGAACAGGCACATAACCTAATTAAAATATCATGCCAGTTTCCCTGACTAATGCATAATACTCTAAACTAACAATCCACGTAAAGTGGTTCAAGTGGTGATGTGTTCCATCCATCTAGAAAGTGAGACCATCTTAAAAAATGTGGTCATGCCAAAGCCAAAGGAATGTCTTAAAAGTTTAATAGCTAACAAGCATAAGCAAGATAACATAACATAACATCCCTGTACTCCTCTCTTATCAGACCCATTATCGAGTACAGTAGCCCCTTCGGCATGTACCTTACCTAGCACATGCAGCAGATGGAGAGACCACAGAGGTTCCTGAGCAGGAAAATCCAGGGTCTCAAACACCTATCCTAAGAAGATAGGTTAAAAGCCCTGTCCCTCTACTCAGTCTCATACAGACTGCTCAGAGGTGACCTGTGTCTGACATACAAGGCCATTTCAGACCCAACCTTTATGGAGTTGCTGCATATCTGTAAGACAAACTCCACTCACGCAGCCTACATGCAAGGCCTTAACCTTGTCTGTGACATTTATAGAATTTGTTGGCAGGATAGATTTTTGTCCCAAAGACTCCCCCATCTGTAGAATAGACTCCCTCTCCATGTCAAGCAGAGTACCTCTCTAGCCCTTTTTAAGAGAAACCTGGATGACTGGACTTGGGATCCCACCTGTGTCCCTGCTGGACAGGATAAACAGGTGCTGACTTTGAGAGAACATGGGTGAAATTCTTGGCTAGGCTTATAAGGGCCTCCAGGCCAATAGCCTAGTATCATCCTATGAACCTAGAGTCAATATGATCCATGCATATGTTCAGTGTTTGAAAAGTACTTTTTTCCTCTTCCCTGGGGGGACTGCTTATTTCTTGACAAAAAGTATATTCCTCAAAATATAGATCTCACGCTTCATTTTTTAATGTTTTATTTGTTGAAAGTCTATAATCTTCATAACTTTTTGTTTTGTTTGATAACATCTGATTAAAATCTAAAATATAATAATTAAATAACAGTGTTAAATGGATGTATGAAGAAATACTAGGCATATGAACAGAACTGAAAACATGTAAATGATTATGTTCTGTAAATAAGTGCTATGCCCCCAATGACAGCCTGTAAGTACTTCTGTGGACACAATCAATCTACTCAAGAAGAATGAGGTCCCACTTTACTCACTGTAACAGCTCACAGTCTAAGTTGAGGGAAATGCTTGGCGATCTATGTTCAGATCAAAAATAAAAAAGCATTTAACCAAATGTTTTGCATTTATTTATAAAGTCTGACTCATTCTTCTTGCTTTACATTTTAACAAAACAAAACAACTTCCTAGCTTGTGAAATATCTGATGGAAATCTTTATGCTAATAATGTATCACTACATTACACTATAAAAGCCATGCATGCTAAAATGACTGCATAATTTCAAGCTTGTATTCTGCTGCCATAATTCAGCTTGCCAATATTTATCAATAATTTTTCTTACTGTTTGCATATCTTTATGTCACACAGTTCAGTAAAAGGAATCTGACCGACAGGCTCTCCAACGTGAAGAGAAAAAATCCCTCCAATAGTAACGTCTCCTTTTCTGCTGTAGCCATCGATACTAAAGCTTCTCAGCTGACACAATGATTGTGTGATTTTTACATTTGCAGTGACAGGAACCGAACCCAATGCTATTAAAGTGCTGAGGAGCACCAACATCATTTTACAATGAAACAAGTAAAATATGAACAACACTAACATGAAAACAGAGAGTATATAAACTGAAATTTTTAATTTATTCTTTCCAAAACAAATCAGTGCACATGCTTATGTTATGCCATCTCCATCAGCAGAGAAAGGCATGTGACTTCGGTGCCTGATGTAAAATATTTCTACAATTTAGTTTAATATTTGGAAATTTTTACTTCATCTTGTTCATCTATTGTACAGCAAATGTCTGAGAAGCTGTTGCCAGCACTGGTTCTTATAAATACATTGCTTCTAGATACATTTTCTTATGCTTGTCAAACATCTAATTTAGCCAGTTGCAGTTTTCTCTGATGAATTCCTCAAACTTGAGTTCACTGCTCTGTTACCCCAAAAGAAGAACAAAAATATATGCAGAGGGAATCACAAAAGTTCACAAAGTCCTTGAGGTGAGGTAATTAACTTTAATTTTATATTCTGTTGTCCAAGTACTGAAAATCTCTTCTACATCAACAGCATTTTGAAATAATTTTATTACAATAACAATGTACATCATGGTGAGTGTGAGATGCAGATCCAGTTATAGAGAAGTTGGTAAATTATCATACAAGCATTGTGACTTTCAACACCTCATTCTCTGTGAATAGTGATATACACTGTCAGGTAAATGAGGAAAGAAAACTGGGTTACCATTAACAGCTCAGTACAAGGGTGCAGACATACTTTGTCAGGTTTTCTATAGTTTATACTGAATGGCATTTACACTAGTGTCAGACCTGATTAGTCTCACAATCTACACCCTTGCCACCAATTTATATGTGATGGTCAGGGGCGATTGGCTCATGACTCACATACTTGACCACCAGTTACTATACAATGGGTGACTGGTTTGAAGTGCATATGGCAAATATACACAACTGTTTCAGGTTTTGATCAATACCTATCACATTCCAATAAGCCTTATGCTGCACAACTGCAGACAGAATTAAAATCACAGGCTTCCCAGGGTTTTACACATATTGCTCTTGGTCCAATGCATTCCAATGTAGTCCTGCAAACATTAAATAAAATGGCCAAATCTGTTTTACAAATGCCCACACACGTAATCTAATGACACCTTTCTAGCACCAGCACCTCTTTCCTACCCTCATAGTAATACTGTCACCATTTAGTACAGTCTACCACACAAAATACACAATTAATGTTCACTTTTAAAAGGAGGCATCTGTAATATAATAGTTTAGCAGCTATGGTTAAAAAAGTCACTTAGAATGTAGACAGAAACAGTTAATGATGCACCCATATTGTACTGATAAATAATTCACCAACTACAAACTTTTGTAATTGTTACTCGCTCAATAGGTAGCACACACCATTGGTGCTAGAAGATCAGTAAGGCTGTGGGTTCTATTCCTACAACAAGTACTTTGATTATTTTTTTTCTCATAATGGCACTGCAGTGCATTATAAGGATGGTGCTGCATGCCTGGATGTGCTAGCTCTCAGATGAGATGTTAAAGCAAGGTCCTACATCTGCCTGAGTTGGTGGCAACTCAGGAGGATGTAAATAATCCCATGGCATGCATCAAAAAAAAAACAGCAGGGTTTTTTATTGACTGACAACATTTATATATAGACAGTACTTGTTATATACATATTTACATTATTTATAATTATTTACAGTTATTTACACACTTAAAAATATATTAACAAATACCCCCCCTTTCTTCCGCAACCATATTTTCTTGAAAATTTCTGCTAATGTCCATTTTCCATTAAATTTAATTTCATTTAATCTTTCAGTCCATCATATCCATAAAACAATATTATTCTGTCCATTTTTTCAAATCTTATTTTCCTTTTCACCACAGTAACCACACTCAGGCATCTCCATATTTAGTTGTTCAACTTTTGTACAACCCTCTAACATTTTATTCTTACACGATTCTCCCCATAGTTTATTCACCCTCACACAACTCAAAAAGACATGTTCAGTTGTTTCATATTCACCACAATTAATACATATTCTACCTTGCTTTCTTTTTAAGGTAGATTTGCCTTAGCAAATTAACTACAGACAATCTCAAAAGAAAAGCTTTATATTCATGTATACTCTTTTACCATTTATATCGCATTGTTATTGCTTTCTTTTTTTATATCTAAATGTTTCCAGGGGTCAACCAAATAATATGTTCTGATAATATTAGATTACTATTCTTTCCTATTCTTTTCAGTCTCATTCACTTTTAATTTCCACAATATAATTTTATATTCCTTTACTTCTGCATAACATTTTGATTCTTTTCTTTATTTCCACTTTCCCCCCAAAACGTTTATACTTATAATATAAAATAAGCTCTATCAAATTCTTATTTTTATTAGAATGCCCTTTCAAATCTCTATATAAATTCAGCAATAAACAAAGAAGTAAATCCCCAAGGAATGAACTGTCCCTACAAGCCAACAGCAAATGTAAGTGAAGAAAACAAGGCACAGAAACATGACTGGAAGCATAAAATGTTAAAAGTTTGATGTGGTAAGCACTTTCACACCAAATACTAGTGCTTCTTCAGACCATATAAAAACTACATCAGCAAACACTTTTAATATATTTACTCTAGCTCAAAGCAGCCAATAAACATCAGAGAAGAGAAAAAGTTAGCTACAGCTTGTATCATTTAAAGAGACATCGTGCTTTCACTGCAGGTTTAATAGAAACCCTGTCATTTAGAACTGGGTATTTATCAGCTTGCCATAAAATAATCCAATGCAATTATTTGCTTTCAGTGAAATTTTTCACATCACCTCCACGTATATTTTCAGAAATAATTTCAACAACTTGAAATCTAAACCATGTTCATTTTCATTCTGCATGCAGTGTCTGGCTAGTGCATTTTTGGTGCCACCATTCCTAATACAAAACATATGCTCCTTGACTTGTTCCATCAGTGACCTGTTAGTTTTTCCTACATAGAAACAGTGGCAAACTGTGCATGTCACCAGATAAATCAAATTCTTGGTTCGACGGTTAGCTTTAACTTCAAATTTATACTCAAACTGAGTAACTGGATGAATAAAACATGCTGAGGTATTAATAAATGTACAGAAATTGCATGTAAGACATTGTTTAGTACCTGCCCAACCACCACCTAGTCCTGTATCTTTTTCTTTTGCATTTTTATAGCAAAGCTGCTGAAAGAGATTTTTTATTCTTAAAAGCAAAATTTGTTCTGTGGCCAACAACTTTTGAAATATCATTGTCTAAGCTCAATATAGACCAATTTGACTTAATAAGTTTATTATGCCAGTCATACCACTAGTATAAAATAAAGACATAGGCATACTATTCCTATTACTAATGGCCCTAAGGAGACTTTTCGTCAGACTTGGTTTGAAAAATATGGCTTTGCCTTATTTGCCCTTTGTGTAGCTTTCATACTAATGTTCCTTTCAACCTCACAATGCTGCATAGACAACTGAATTTATTAAGCCTAATCCTCCTAGCTCTTCTTTCATATACTAAATTCCCCTCTTGACTGGGTTCAATATTCATCCCCATAAAAAGGAAAATATATTAATTCTTCCTCATATTGTGTTGGTAACATGTAAGTGTTAGCTATATATTTATCTAAAGGGATAGAACTTATCAAATGCACTTTCTTCCTATATGAGAATCTAAATGTTTTCCAAACGTTACATATCTCTTTTATTTCCTGAAATACCTTTTCTCATTGTTTATTCTTATAGTCATTTAATCCAAATACTATTCCTAATACACCTATAGATTATTCATTAAATTTTATACCTCATATTTTCCCTCCCACCCAAAGCCGTTGCATTTTTTCATCATTTGTAAATAGACCAATCTTCCTTAATGATTTATTTAAATTCTCACATATCTCTTTCATCCATTCTTTATTTCTAGTAATTAGTACAATATCATCTGCATATGTATACATTATAGGTATTTGCAATCATTCTGCCATCTTATATCCTGCAATATTTCTCATTTTATTAATCTTATCCACTATGACATTCATAACTAAAGAGAACATTTTATTGCTAGCTGGACATCACTCTCTTATTCCACATTCTGTTTTTATTTTTTCAGTTATCTATCCATTCATGTTTATTCTAACATTAATCCTTTCATATACTGATTTAATCACCTGTATTATTTTTATGCTTAAATTATAGGCTTCTAAAATTTCCCATAAAGAATCATATTGAATTTGTCAAATGCCTTACTTAAATCTCCTATCATAATATTTGCTTCCACCTTCCTGTTTATAATATCATGTATTACTTATTTTATTATCTATAATCAGTCTTGACTTTCTTTCCCTTTTCTCCCAAATATTGATTAATCAATTTACTTATCCATTTTATTTGTTGACCTTTTAGTTATTATTCTCATAAGTATTTTGTAGACTGTATTATTTAATACTATCAGTCTCTAATTCTTTATGTCATCTTTTTCTAATTTTTCCATATGAATATTATTATTTCAGTATATATTTCTTCATCTACTATTCCCAACTCTATCCTCTCATTCAGTATGTCTACAAATATTATTTTTTTCCAGATTTCCATTTCATTATACATCTTCTTCTTTCGGCTGCTCCCGTTAGTGATCGCCACAGCAGATCAATTGTTTCCATTTCTTCCTGTCCTCTGCATCTTGCTCTGTCATACCAACCGCCTGCATGTCTTCTTTCACCACATCCATAAACCTTATCTTAGGCCTTCCTCTTTTCCTATTACCTGGCAGCTTCATCCTTAGCATCTTTTTCCCAATATACTCTGCATCCCTCCTCAGCACATGTCCAAACCAACGTAATCTTGCCTCTCAGGCTTTGCCTCCAAATCTTCCAACCTGGGCTGACCCTCTAATATACTTATTCCTAATCCTGTCCATCCTCGTCACACCCAGTGCAAATCTTAACATCTTCAACTCTGCCACGTCAAGCTCTGACTCATATGATATTCAATATCATCTAATCTTGTTGTGGTATTCAAATTAATGTCTTTTAATGGGAGCGCTACAGAATCCTGAAAGCCCAAAATCCTGAAGACCAAAATCCAGAGACGAAAATCCTGAAAGTTCAAAATCCTGAAAACTCAAAATCCTGAAAACACACAGGATACCTAAACTTACTATATTCCAGCACAAGTACATACAGAAACAAATAAAACACAAACCATATTACTCTTCTCCAAGTATAAGCGGGGGGGGGAAGTCCCCTACACCTCCCATGTGGGGAAAGCCCCCTCACACCCCCTGCTACTTAAATATAACAACTCTGAGATTGCACTTAGTGTACTGAAGTACAATCTTGGAGTTGTTATATTCAAGTAGCAGGGGGTGTGGGGGGCACAGCCCCCCACATGGGGTACAGGGGGACTTGCCCCCCCTGCATATAGTTGAAGGATAATATGTTTCTGTATGTACTTGTGCTGGAATACAGTAAGTGTTGGTATCCTGTGTGTTTTCAGGATTTTGAGTTTTTAAGATGTTGAGTTTTTAGGATTTTGTGTTTTCAGGATTTTGGGCTTTCAGAATTCTGTAGCACTTAACTTTTAATACCTCATTTAACTCTATCAGACATATAATTTGTTCCAAACTTTCATTATCTTTTTTAACTAACCTATTAACTTCATACTTTTGATTTCACTTAAATTCTTTTTTAATGCATGATGGTCTTATATGTTCTTTAACAATTCTATATATCCCTTCTTGAGTCATTACTTTCTTTCCTTTTTATCCTTTAACTTTCTTATTAGCTTTTTATTTTCTTTTACCAACTTAATTAAATAAGGTGTTACCTCTTCTTTACTTCCTTGTAAACAATATTTTTGCTTATATAGTAAATTCTTACTTCTTACTTGATTAAGTTCATATATTTCTTTCTCTTATTCATGGAGAGCTCTTTCTTTATTAATTCTCAAAATATTGCTTAGCTTACTCTTTTATATTTTGCTTTTGCTTTTTCTCTTATTCTCTATACATTCTAAAAAGCATGTTTTATATTTTTCTTTAAGATATGTCCACCAGTTGTCCAATATTCATAAAACCTTCCCATATTTATATGCTGTTTCCATAACCTAATTATTTCTCTCCTATCCTCTTGCTTTAATTCTTTTTCATGCATCCTTTTAATTCCTTTACCTATTTTTGTATATTCTTCTTTCTCATGTACTTTTATCCATATTGCTATACGGTCTGATAATATTTTATTCCTTCCTGTAATATTTTTAACCTATCTGATATTAAGAAATAATCAATTTCAGTTTTAACTCATTTTCTCTATAGGTCCAGTGTATATTGTCCAATATATATATATATATATATATATATATATATATATATATATATATATATATAAATTGATACATTTTTATTATTTCATTTACTATTTTGACATCACTGCTATTTTTGTATTTATTTGTAAATTACAGTTAAAGTCTCCCACTAGTATTATATCCATATTAAGACAAACATAATTAAGGACCTTTTTGAACGTTATCTCTCTTTCCTTATGACATATGCATATACAGCAGTAACTCTATACATATTTGTGTTCCGTCTTATATCTATTACATGATACACTGTAATTCGGCTATAGTAACATCTAATATCTTGATATCTTTATGACACAGTATACATATCCCTGAACCAGTGTCTGTTCCCATAGTCCATATGATAGGTCCATCCCATAACTTATCTGTTTATTTACTTTCTTCCTCTAGTAATAATCTTGTATCCTCAATACAATAATATCAGCATCTATTAAATGCACCATTCCAAAATTCCTATTCTTCTCCTAACATTTTTCATGCTGTTAACTTTTAAAGATAATACCTTTCCTTTTGATAGAAGTTAGTATGATATATTTCTCATCCTTTAGCTTTTTTGGTTTCTTTTGTAATCATACTTTTCAATTTTCTTTTCCTTTCTTTCACTCCTTTCCTTATAAAGTTTTTCTCTCCTTTCACTATTTGCCAATTCACCTAATCTTCTTCATTTGTGTCTACTGACACTTCTTCTCTTTCATTCTCTACTGCTTTTAGATTTATTACTATATCTTGCATTTCAATCTACACTTCTTGTTCTTTACTTTTATTTTTATCCTGGTCTATTTTTTTGTATACCTTCTTTTTCCATAGTTTGTATATTTTCTTCACATTCTAACCATACATGCCCAGTGTTTCCACATTTTTTACATATCAAAATCACATTTTTAGCCTCATGTCCAATTTTACCATTTATAAAACATTTTTGTTTATTACATCCAGTACTCAAATGATCATATTTTCCACAGAAAAAAAACAAGTTTTAGGTTGACCTTTATATTTCACAAAACCCATATTGCCATTTACATTAATAATGCTCTGAATATGTATTACATTGCCATTTTCCATTTTAAGTATAACTCTACATTCCCATCACCCAGTCCAAAAACCCCTTTCATCATTAATTTTTGTTATGTCTAGTACATCATTACATAAGCATAATAAATGTTCTTTTAAGTCCTTGGCATCAATTTCAGTTCTGAATTTTACCATACCTCTTTTATTTGTTTCTCTATAAAATGATTATACCACATACCCTGACCATGGATGGTCATTCTTCCTTAGTTCATATTTTTCTTTAAAAGTGTCCATGGCCTGTCCAGTCTCAAATATTATGTCACAAAAAGTCTCTTTATTGATAAGAATATCTTACCTCTTTTTCTGTAACACCCAATGGTACAATCACTGCTTCCCAAACTACATACCTGTCTAATCCTCTTATCATTTTTACTGCTCACTCACACTTTGTACTTCTTTATCTCCTTCACCTCCTCAACTCTTCTTTCTCCCTCTTAACTGTTTGTGCATATGATTTCTTTCCAGCTACCTTTTCAGCATTCTCCTCCTGCTGTATTTTGTCCATTATCTTACCCCAAGATGCTGTAACTTTGTTCTCCGATTCGTTTTGGTTTATAAGTTCCTTCAAATAAACATTCACAACCCCCCAGACTGGAGAGTTGTAATATTACACTCTTGTTGACTCTCCATCTCCTCCTAGAACCATCTCCTCCTAGAACCATTTCTTTTGAAACAGGTCCTCTGAATCTATACCTGTTTCTACCATAACTTCCGATGCGCTTCTCTGCATCGTTGTTTCTTCTCCTCTGGAACGGATGTTTCCTCCAAGTCTGTCACCTTCGTATTACTTTTAGCTGCTTCCAACATCATCTCCGCTCTCATATTTTCATTCTCCATTACTTTTTCCATTAAATTCACAGTCTCTATTCCTCCTGTTTCTCTGGGCAGCCTATGTGCCTAAAATGGAAACAGGAAGTAAGATGCACCACACTCAAATGCATCCCACTACACCAAAAAGTATGAGAAGTTCCCTAATGCCCTAGCCAAATTTCCTCTATTTAATAGGAATACCACCTTGGATCACCCAATAAAAGTGTAGACTGGCCTAGTGGGATTAACCATGTCAACAAAGAGTAAATAAATAAATAGACAAACAAATAAATAAATAATATTTACTTAAAAGAAATTGGGAAACATAGTTAAAACAAAGAAATATACAAATAAGTGCATTATTATTCCAGGGATAATAAAATAAAATATTTTAAATAAATCATGATATAAAAAACATTAGCTACAGCTAAAAGAACCTACTCTAACAACTAACTGGAGGTTATTGTCATCCTGTTACCATTGTTTTCTTTGTAATCCTTCAGCAATTGCAAATGTTGCACAGACAAAATGCAAAAGTCTGAACTCACTGACTCTAGTAAAGCAAGTTACATTATTTGTCATATGTTGGCCATGCATAGATCCTTTACTCTTTACAGATTTCTCCAGAGTTCATCAAGCTCACAGTACAAATAAAGAGAAAATACAGTAGCCCCAGCTTATATGTTTCAAATTTGAACAGATTTTTTTTCATTCTAAAATAAAACAGCTTATATCGCACACAGTTGCAGCCCAAATGAGGCAATATAGCCTTTTCAAAGAAAGTAGTGACTGCAACAAAACAATTAAATTCTCATATATACATCTTACCTATTACTGAAAGAACAATTATAAATTTCATACTTTTTCCAAATTATACAAGCATCTTCGCTGCTTCTTCACTACAAAAAACATATATATATATATATATATATATATATATATATATATATATATATATATATATATATACACACACACACACACACACACACACACACACACACACACACACACACACACACACACACACACACACACACACACACACCCTTGGATTCATTAACAATTGTGTAGGCTTCGTGTGAAGTGTACACTATCACAGAGCATTATCATGATGAGCAGCAGCACTTTTTCAAGAAGCATGCCGCTCATCACACTTACACATTTCCAAGCACCAATTTCTGATCACAGCAGTGTTGATGGCCATGAAATAGTGCCGGGAAGCACAAGCACACAATGTAAACACAACTTCTTGCCTGTAGGAAAACACATTATGTGAGCACTCATGCACAACTTATATGAAGTAAGAACAGGCAGATTATGAGTCGTTAGATGCAGGGGATGCGAAATTGGGAGAATACACACAGAATGCAATATTAATAGTGCAGAGATAAATATGAATGTAGGGTAAATGATAAATATGTACTCAGTTTATGAATTCAATTGTGAAGATGTGACAAAGACACATTTTCAACAGAAAGACATTCATAGTGGTGGTAATAATAATAAATATTCCTGTTTCCAATTGTTCATCCATGTACATCACTAGACATGGACATTCTAATAATGGATGTGAGAGGGATACAATGCAAAATTGTAAGAAAGGGGTGTAAATTTGATATTAATGTTCATAACATGCTGAGTGGAGAAAACAGCAGAACCCTGGCTATGTTAGGAGCTACTCGCATACACTGCAGTTATTGAATATGACATGTACATACAGTGCATGCATGTGTGATAACTGACTGCATTGCTGTATCCTCCACTCCATCTTGTATAAACAAGGCATGAGCTGTATAGCTGCTGGGACATGCACAGCCAAAAGGGACTTTTTTTACCATTTGTTATTGGGAGTATATTACCATGACACATTTATTAGATAAGCACGTCATGTACATCACAAATACAAATATAATAGCACTTGAAATACATAAGTGACAGATTACAATCACAGATCTGATGACACTGTAGTAGTTCAAAGTCTCCATTTGTAAATGGAGTATATCTACTACATGGTTATACTGGGCATGTTCACAAAAACATAACAGCTAACACTGCCATAACAGCATGTAAACAACGCAAACAAAAAAGAAAGTGTCAGAACACAGGCCCAATCACACTTTATGATGATCTGGCATCATGCAACACAGGAAGACATGTTATGTAAGTAATAATTTCCTAGAAAGTTGTACAGTGTGAAGGAAAACAATTACAGTAATACATACATGTCTAGAGGAAGACATGCAATGCAGTGCATTCTTGTTTGAAAATTAAGTAATGCCTGTGACCAATCATTTGCATCTTGCCAGACTTGAACACGTGTCACGACTGATATCAGAAGATGCGTATCAACCTGTGATGTTAAAGAAATTGGCCTACAATGTGTGTCATGTCAAACACACTTGATGGGCTTACAGCACTTCCCTACTATAATAGGTATGGCTCTACTATCATGCAGCGAGATGCCTTAAAACTGTTGCCCTCTGACTGTGCCATAAATACTGCCTTTGCCTAAGGCACTCTTGTGTGAAACAGTTATCTGTCAGACAGATGTTACCAGATTCAAACCCCTGCCTACCATACTACACACTCTACAGAGTAAATACTGTATCTGCCACTTGACATAGCAATGGCTCTTATCACAAATAACTGAAATTGTGTGGAGTAATAAAGTAAATTTGAGGATAATTTGTACAACGTGATTGTATCAGAATGGTGGTAACTGTGTTAATACACACACAGCTCTGAGCAATGCAATACCAATGTTTCTCAGCTAAGGAAGTTGTTCCTATTGTTTTGTACAACAACACTGTCCCAGAACTGAAACATGCTGTTTCTGTGTAGATTTGCAATACAAGTAATTTCTAAATGTATGTGATGCAGGAGCACTCACACTCACACCACAACATTTGCAGAACAACTATTTCGCTGGAAGGATATTACAAAATGACTTCATGTTCCTTTCTTGAAAACTAAAACTTGAAAATAATAACTTCATGCAGTGTTGCTTGTGGAATGTCAGTACATTCACAGAATTCTACCCTTTAGTGTAAAAAAAAGGAAAGTTAAGTAAGTCCACTGATTACTGACATGTGTCTGAATCGCATGCACCACAGTAGAAGTATTAACAAACCTGTGACAACCTGTGTGAAGTCATTACATCATAAGATTGCACTGCAATTTGTATGAGATGAAAAGGCTGTGGAGTTCTCCCACTACAATTGTATGCATCATAACATGTGTGGATGTCATTCATGAATAACAGTATTAAGACACACAATACTTACAGTCAGTCAATGTGGGTTTAAACACCTGACTATTTGATGATAGAAACTACATGATTTGGGAAGAATGAATGCATAATAGTGTAAATGGTGTTAGAGGTGTGATATATTTGGTTTTCTAATGCAGTGACATCATATTATTGCTACAACAGATATGCGTGCCTGTAATTTATTTAAAAGACTGTTGCTATATGTGTCTTTCTTACACAACATTACCTGCTGTTTTGTATACCCAACTACATGTGATGCATAATGCAGACATCACTATTATGAGAGAATGGCAATCATCCACAATGTGTGGATAATCATGGATTTGAACACATGCCTTACTATGGCAACAGCATGCAAAACATTGTCTCATGTTC
The DNA here is from genome assembly GCF_019279795.1 of Protopterus annectens. Lineage (NCBI taxonomy): Eukaryota > Metazoa > Chordata > Ceratodontiformes > Protopteridae > Protopterus > Protopterus annectens. The sequence goes on from NC_056737.1 coordinate 227,854,444, forward strand.
TCACACCACAAGAAAAGCCTTACTATTTCTCATAAGAAAGCCAAATGCCATCCCATGGCATCATCATTAAGCAATAAAACATTTTTGTGTGAAAAATGAGCTTAATTTGCTGTAATAGGAGTCCCCAGCTATACACATTCACAGCAGATAGCTGCTGACAGCATTGTTACCTACCTGCACATTCACAGACATAATGACACAAGTGAGACAAAGGAGTAATGGCTGGATTTGAACAGACTACTTAAGATCAAAAGGTACAGAATATCGCCCAAATTGAGCGAGCCAAATGAGATGTTGTTTTACAGTTATGACAGTGCATATTTGAATGGATGACATCACCATTTTTTTCATAAATTGATGTTCATATAAAATACATGAAGGTGGTTGAAGTGCACAGTAGCACTACACAGCTACACATGCTACATACATTAGAAGCACAACAGACAGAAATACATGCACAGTGGTCAATCATTGCTGGATTCAAATCTTCTCCTTCTGCATTTACTCAGTGTAAAGACCACAGTAACAGCAGTCAGTGCCACAGGATAACTCATATGACCACAGTGATGTAGTTTATTTTTGTTAGCATGATGAAAACATTGTGCTTCCAAAACTGGTTATTGCTTTGAGGCAATACATATTTATTGGGTAGTCCTCTGCCAGTGAAAATATATCTCCTAGTGGACAATTTACATAAAGGATGTTGTCACGGACCCAGGTGTACATGACAGTACCATACCTCTCAAGTATACCTCATTATGAGGAATTCTCCTCATTCTAGGTCTTAAAAAAATCCATGTTCTGCTCAGTTCCACATGGAAAGGGTCTCTTACACATTTATTGTTAGGAATATTTTTAGCTGATTTCTATGTTAAATAGTACTGAATCATATTAATTTATAAAAATAACTTTTTATAAGTATAAGGTAGCACATTTTAACCAACAGGTGAGCTTGCTAGTTGAAGCTGTTAGCAAGCTGTTAGTAAGCACTCCATATTTTGCCTATTTGTTCCACATTATGACAGGCACAGTTACTCATTTTGGAGATGGAAGGTTGAGAGCTATGGACAGCACATATATTCACATCAGTTAATCAATGCAGGATTTGAAACCTCTACCAATCTCATTACACAATCTACAAAACACAGAATTAGTCACAAGTACCATAGGTGAAGTCTGAGTTATAAGGTCATAGAGTGCAGTTTTGACATGATAACCTCATCAGTGTGATGCAGAAAAGATGACTGTTGCAAAAATGGGATAAGGGGATCGGGGCATCATGTCTGTTCAGAAAACTATATATCGGGGCATTATGTCTGTTCAGGAAACTATATATATATATATATATATATATATATATATATATATATATATATACATACCTGATATTGCTGTCACATCTCACCCACTGTGAGATACATCATACCTAACTAGAGAGAATAGCATTAGTCACAAGCACCACAGGAAAACTCGGTCTCTTAAGGGGAGAGAGTGCACTTTTGACATGATGACTTCATCCTTTTGTTACAGACAGGATGTTTCTGTTAAAAGTGGGATAAAGTGCAGAGGGAGCTGTGTCCAATGCTTAAGGCATTCTCCTAAATGGAAGTGAGCAGAGTACATATGACACTGAGGCATTACTTACCTGTCACTAGAATCACCCCCCAACACAAGTTCCCCATAATTGAACCACCTACCTATTTAGTTACACAATCTAGAGAACACGGTATGAATCACAAACCCAACAGGAGAAGTATGACTTTAATGCTGTGAAAATGCACATTTGTACTCAGTAAAGCTTCACCATCCAGAACATTTGTTACTGTGCATCACAGGTTTTGGGACAAATACATGTGTGTGGACAGGTCAACATAAGAGCACTCTACATGTCCCGTGTAATAACATATTTATTTATATGCTGCTATTCATTTAAATTGCATTACTGTGAGGGACATGTACCTGTTTCACAGTATGGGATAAAAATGACATTCACAAATGTAAACCAGTAAATTATCAGTCAAGTATTCCTGCCAGATCATTCCATGATAGTTGCATGGAAATAGTAAACGTTTATAGAGTCACTGTCAATTGTCTTGTCTCATGGTTACACAATGTGCACTGACAATACAAACATACAATTTCTAAAATTGACAGGGCACTTCAGAATGACAGTGCTAGATCATGCGTGAAAAGATTAACCACCATTTTAACACAGTTGCAATTGTAACTTGATGTACAGGCATACATTAACAGACTGACTTAAGTGAGTCAACATCACTCTGAAATCCATATTCCTTGTTTTCAAAAATTCAATAAAGACCTACAGATGTTGTACAACCTAAAAAAAGGATTATGTGACTCTCTGCCTGAAGCAGAAAAGTGGCTAGCTCTTTATAATGATGATGATGGCAAAGTATTAGAGCATACATAATTATTTTCTGAGTTGCTGAACCTAGAATGTGAATTAGCAGCAGTGTATAATTCTCTGGGTTAACTTTCATGTAACTAGGCAGCATACACATACAGCCATGTCTGCATCTGATGGAATACAGAACAGATATGTCTTATGGTCACGTTTCAGGTGCTACCTGACACATGTTGAGCAGTTAGGGCAGTAGTTGTGGAGGCAATGCTGACAGGTTACAACACATATGTGTTGGGTATCTATGCTGCCTGCAGTGGTGCCACAGCAGCCACCTCTGGACGTATGTTGGGCCGAACCCCAGTGGTCTTCCTCCATGTGCTAATGGTCATTTTGTATATCTATATATATATATATATATATATATATATATATGAAAAAAAGAGAGATAGGGTTGGAAGAGACAAATTAATACAGAATTAGTTCAATGGAATGTCACATTACCTCATTATTTCAGTGCATAAAACAATATGAGAAATATATAATTATGTCTTGGCCACATCCAGGCATGATGGGACGGTATTAATGTGCCTTAAAATCAATCAATCACAATGGTATGACATGACTGCTAGAATCATGTGTTTCACTGTGACATACCAAATATCTGCTTTCTAAGGTAAAATAAATGCATTTGCAAATACTAAATTGTTAATGTCATACAGTACTGAAGTTAATGTTATAAATACTAGCCTATTACTTGCTTCTGGGAATTGAACCCACATAAAATTAATCTGATGTACTCATTATACAATGCAACAAACAAGAACTATTGGACCAGGCACGTAGGCTTAATATTAAAGTTAAGACATGGCTGCTCGAGAAGATATACAGTGATTGGCTGAGAATACTTCTGCGTCTTGCATTCAGACTTCATGCATACTTTCCTTGTGCCTCTCTGAGGTGAGTTACTCTGTCTTGTTACACCCCAGTGTTCTGCTATCTCTAATGCAGTAGAGAAAAGAAAAAGGAGATATTTGAATGCATGATGAATAACTGAGTTGGCTGGCTAATTAATGCTATATCATACACAGGTGATGGGTCAGTATACTTACACAACTGAGGAGTGCTTGTAGTCTTAAATTCATCAACTTAGGACAGTGTAGTGGTAAAGATATTGCTCCCCACTGTGTGGGATGCCAGTTGCAACAAGCCACAGCCTTATACTGATACCCAGCATATTCTCCCTGCAGTAGCCTCCACCTGTAACACTTCACAAGGAGTGCCATAAAAATCATAGACTTCTCAACACCCCACCTTTGTGCTCTAAATGAAACACCATCACTACCATTGCTAGCCATGCCTACAGTCAAGTTAGAAATATAGGTCTGAATTGATGCCCAGTTCAGATCTCACATGTAACAGCTTGTGTACAAATATGCACAGCCTTGCCAGCTGCATTTGCACAACTGGAATCACAGCCAGACATATTGGCACTGAGTACATCAAGAAACAGAAGGTGTTAAAAATGTAAGTGAGATTTGGTAATTTCTGATGCTCAAACTACTGACATGTACCAATTTAACACTGAAATGTTTTTTGGTGTTTATTATGAACATGGTTATTTGGAAGAAAAATGGCTTGACTAGTAACATATTAGGCTGTCAGAAATTAAACACTAGTAAGACTGAGTAATATTACCTGGGAATTGAACCCATGAGAGAAAAATAATAAACTATTAAAGTATGCTTACCAGCTGTCAATGCCACAGGAAAACTTACTTTTAACATGATAATTAGAAATATACAAAATTAAGAATGAAAATACTTCAGAGACGCCTGTATGACTGACTTTACTTAGTCATGGGACTGCATTTCAATGTAAAAGGCATTATTTGTGTTTGTAATTAAATTTCAGATGCATGCAGCTGTATGACCTGAGTAATACACATTGGGTTAGGTTATATACCCACTTCACATGACATACCTTCTTAAACACATACTTATGAAATGTGATAAGTCATAACAATTGTAACCAAAAATTGTGCACATCATAACTATACATTGTGCATTCAACATTAAATATCATCGTCATGTTTAGCATAATTTATATACATTATATTGGGCTTCTATAGCAAGTAGTAATGATACATTTTTGCAATAAACATGGTTATGATACTCGTGCAGTTACTGTGATATTCCTAATCAAAATGTTGTGACAAATGGCATTCTAACCCCCCTCTGTCAACTCAGTTTGAACCTTGCATCAGCTGTCCTCTTTCTTTAAGCTCACGTCACTTATACCTTGTGTCACAAGGACAGCTAGTTGACAGATGGAATTTATTCCCTGAGTACTATCCAGAGTGCTGACATGCACACACCAGTGCCAGACTTGTTTTTGCTTCTGCAGATGGCCCAAATTAAATTTTTCACTTATTTCCTTAGGACGTAAACCATATCTGAGTGCTACAAATGAAAAAGGCATTATGAAAAAAAACAATAATAAAAAGGACTAAATGAACATGTTTAATGGATATATGTAGCAAAGAAAAAAGTTATTAAACCATTAGCATAACACAGTTATCCTTTTCATATCTGCTTGAACCATTACAACTAGCATTTAGGTTACACATCACCAGGATTTCATGTAATAGCAATTTTCTCAGAAAGGGAACATAGGTTCATAGGTTTATACTAGGCTATCTGCCCTAAGGCATTTATAAGCCTAGCCCAAATTTTTGTGGCTTACGCCACCCCTTATATGAAAAAATACTGTGCCCATTAGTTTGGTGTGCCTCTGTCCAGCAGTGACACAGAGATGATTCCCGGGGTAAACCTACGATCTCCCATCCACAGGTCAAGATTTCTCTTGAACAGAGTCAGCGAGGTGCTCTGCCTCACATGGACCGGGATTTTATTCCACAGCATAGGGAGTCTCTGAGTGATAAATCTATCCCTCCAGCACGTCCTATTTATATCCATGCTAAGGTTTAAGTCGCTTGCTCTAGTGGTTTTGGTGGATTTGGATTTTTTGAGGTGGAGCATGTCCATTAATTCCGAGTTGGACATGGCCTTGTATGTCAGGCACATGTCACCTCTGAGCAGACGGTATGCGACTGAATAGAGCTGGAGTTTCTTCAATCTGGCAGCATATGACAGATTTTGGAGTCCCTTTATCCTTTTGGTGAGGAACTTTTGGGGTCTCTCCAATTGCTGCAGATGTCGGGTGAGATACATCCCGAATGGGGCATTGTACTCGATCATTGGTCTGATAAGTGAAGAGTACAGGGAACAATGACCTCACTAGATCTGGATGTGAATCCCTTCATGATCAGGTGGGCAATGTAGAAGGTCTTTCTAACCACTTTAGCAACGTGAGTGTCAAAAGAAAGGCCACTGTCAACCTGGGTCCCCAGGTCCCTGATAACCTCTTCTGTGCTTAGTGGATTGCCACCTATATGGTAGCTTGGGGTTACCTTGTTTTTCCCGAAGGGTATGACTACATTTTTTGGCGTTTAACTTCAGGCCATGGCTCTGGCACCAGCTATCTGTTTCTGTGAGTCCCTTCTGAAGGATATCTGTGTCCGATGCACTTTCCACTATGGCGCCCAGTTTGCAGTCGTCTGCAAACTTTGTCAGCCAAAGTCCTCCCATGTTGGCCTGTACTTCTGAGAAGTAGATGCCGAACAATAGGGGGCCAAGGACCGAGCCCTGTGGGGCACCACTTGTGACCGGCTTGGAGTCTGACATAGCGCCAGCAACTCTAACCCTGTGGGTTCTGTCCTTAAGCCAGTTTGCAACCCATCTTGTGACATATGGGTTTGCATTTAAGCTGGTAAGTTTTTCTACAATACCCGAGTGGGGTATTGTGTCGAAAGCCTTTGCAAGGTCAAGGTAGGCTGTATGGACTGCCTTTCCCCTCATCAATGGCCTTGGTGACTGTTTCGAAGAAGTCGACCAAGTTCAAAAGGCATGATCTTCCCTTGACGAAGCCAAACTGGGTCGGGTCCAATGTCTGCAAGTCCCCTATATCTTTGTTTATGAGCTCCATTATGATCCTCTCCATAGCTTTGCAGACTAGACTTGTTAAGCTTATGGGGTGGTAATTACCAGGGTCCGTGAGGCGCCGCCTTTGTGGAGTGGGACCACAGTTGCCGTCGCCACTCCTTGGGCACGTATCCTGTGGTAAGGCTGAGATTAAACAGCTGCCTTATGCGGGTTTAATTCCTCATTTAGCTCATGTAGCACACAGCCGGGGACACCATCCGGTCCCATTGATGCTGTGTTTTTAGCTTTAGAGAGAGCAGCTTTCACCTGCGCATTTGAGATGTCTGGGAGGCTACACTCGGCTGGGATAGTTATCTCTCCTTTAGGGGCCGAGAGGAGGGTGAAGTTTGCACTGAACCTGTCTGCCAGTATGTTGGCAATGTCTGTGGGTTCAGTGATTTTTGTATCATTTTGGACTAATTCTGAGCATATCTGGGAGTTTCCACCCAGGTTCCTAACATAGCTGAAAAAGGCCTTATGATTGTCCTTTGAATCCATGGCAATTTTTCTCTCAAAATTGGCCTTAGTTGATTTTATGAGTGCTCGTATTTTTTTAGTAATAATGATCAGGGGTGACTTCCCTTTTATGGATTTTGTTCTATCATGTAATAGCTTTCTCCTCTTATTGTAAAGTTTGTTAATGGCTGGGGTCCACCAGACTGGACGTTTGCCCTTTGTGGAAAGAGTCTTGGTTTTATTTGAGATTGCCTGATCCAATAGAGACAATGAAAGGAGGCCATTCTTACCACAGTACATACAACTATCCATGACATCAAAGTTTACATTATATTATATAACTAGCATGGTGACAAAGACATATTGATACTTTCTCCAGTGTATATGACACATATATCCATATTACTCATGTTACTACTTTTGTGTTGGCACTCTGCAAGAAAAAGTCATAACTTGCAATATCCATAGCACATATTATTATTAGGAATGAGAAAAGGTGACTTTACAACAAACACACCATACATTCACATGGACTACAGGTAAGATATTTAGAATGTATCACAGACTTCAGCCTGTTAATTTCATATACAACACTGGATGTCAATAGTTATTCTGAATCCAGTAATAAAACATTTCTTTAAACTGGATTTGGCCCCTGTATCACCTGTCTTACTCCTGACATTTGCATTTTACCACAGACATACTTAACCTGACTGCTGGAATTTATTCACTTAGTACTATCCTGAATGCTCATATCTGCACACTGGCAACAGGCTAGTTTTCACTACAGAAGGCATCCCAAATTAAAATGTTCACTTTTTTCCTTAGGAAGTATACTAGTTCATTGCTAGGGACTGCTGCAAGTCTAGGGTGAGCTATGCCAAACAGCAATCTATGAAGAGAAAAGAAAAAAAGTGTTACTGAAATAGAGGAAACATTATAAAACAATATGTATTGTTCTAATATTTAATGAAACAGAATGGCATTAAATATACTGATCCCAAGGATATTGCCAATATCCTGGCAGATCGATTCAGTGCCAAATTCACCCCCCCTCTCACCCCCCAAATGGCCCATCTCAATACCGGAAGATTGCCAAATTCCGGTAATAATGGCCACACAGGTAAAAAATGCACTCGCCAAAGCTAAGAATACTGCATGCATGGGACCAGATGACATCCCGGGCTGTGTACTGCATGAACTACAATATGAACTGGCACCTCACCTAAGTGTCATGTTTAATCATAGCCTCACCTCAGGTTTCATGCCCACTGAGTGGCGCAGAGCTACAGTTATCCCACTCCACAAGGGGGGATCCACCTTGGATCCCAGAAACTGCCATCCCATCAGTCTGACAAGCCTTATCTGCAAGGCCATGGAGCGTATTATCATGGAACTTATAAACAAAGACATTGGCAACCTTCAAACACTGGACCCCACCCAATTTGGGTTTGTGAAGGGCCAATCTTGTCTCCTGAACCTGATTGACTTCTTCAAATCAGTCTCCAGAGCCATGGACAAGGGTAAGGTGGTCCACACAGCCTATCTAGACTTTGCCAAGGCCTTTGACACCATCCCCATGCTGGAATCATAGATAAACTTACTAAGCTGGGCATTAATCCCTACGTCACCCAATGGTTTGCTAACTGGCTTACTGATAGAACCCACACTGTAAAAGTAGCCAACTACAAATCCAGTTCCAGACAAGTGACAAGGGGAGTACCTCAGGGTTCAGTTCTGGGACTGCTCTTGTTTGGCATCTACTTCTCTGAAGTACAGGCCAACACTAAGGGACTCTGGCTAACAAAGTTCGTAGATGACTGCAAACTGGGAGCCATTATTGAATCCCCAAATGATGTGGATACTCTACAAAAGGGCCTTACAGAAACAGATGCTTGGTGCCAGAGCCATGGGCTCAAGCTCAATGCCAAGAAATGTATTGTTATCCCCTTTGGGAAAAAACATGTATCTGTGAATTACCATATAGGTGGCAGTACACTAAACACTGAAAGTGTGATAAGAGACTTAGGGACACAGGTGGACAGTGGTCTCACCTTCGATAACCTCATCGCCACAACAGTCAGGAAATCCTTCTATGTGGCACACCTCATCTCTAAGGGCTTTTCATCCAGAAAAAAGAGGTCATTGTCCCACTGTACTCATCCCTCATTAGACCCATTATAGAATGCAACGCCCCGTTTGGTATGTACCGCTCAAGACATCTGCAACAACTGGAAAGGCCGCAGAAATACCTCACTAAAAGAATCACAGGCCTAAAGCAAATGCCCTACGCTGACCACCTTAAAAAACTCCAGCTATACTCTGTCGCATATCGTCATCTCAGAGGCGATCTCTGCTTAACGTACAAGGCCATGTCAAACCCAGAGATGTTGGACATGCTACACTTAAAGAAATCCCAATCCCTCAGAGCCATGCACTCCAGGGATCTAAACCTTGTCATCACAATAAACAAAACATGCTGGAGGAATAGGTTCCTGACCCAGAGACTTCCCAGACCCTGGAATAGATTGCCGATACATGTCAAGCAGAGTGCCTCTATGGCCCTCTTCAAAAGGAACCTTGACGATTGGATGGGAGATAGGAAATTCACCCCAGGGATCACATCAGTCGCCCTGCTAGACAGGGGTCCAGGGAAGTAAATAGTGTGGGAAGAAATAGCCAGGGAATTGTTATGGCTAGGCTTGTATAGGCCCTAGGGCTGATAGCCTAGTACCAACCTATGAACCTATGAACCTATTTCCTAAGTTTCTCTTGTGTTTCAACATGAACATATGCTCCTTAAACTTCATTATGTTTACACAAACACCACCCTCCATGGATTGGAACCCCAGGACACCAAGGTATTCAGAAGGAACATTTGTCACACATACATACTTATACTTTGAAAATAAAAAGGAGGTTACATATACTCAAGATGTGACATGGTATCAGTTGACATTTTAGGTGCAAAAAAATACCTGTTCTGACTTTTGTCCTGTGTAACTTACAGTTAGACATGTGACAGACAGGTGAGATGCTGGCAACGGGGAAGAGAATATTCCCTCACACAATATAAAATACAAAATTTGAAGACTGCAGCTATTTTCTTGTCTTTATTTTGTGAACACCACTTAAATATCTATGCTTCTCTAACCAGGCTGCTATGTGCTTTGCCTTGATGTTTATACATGTTTCAATAAGTAATCTGCTTCCTTAGAATTGCAGACATAATTGTACTCAGAAGCAGAAACTGTAGTCAGAAACAATTCATATAAATGTTAGGAATGTTGTTCTCCTAAGTCAAAGTAGTCACAAACTTTCTTGTAAAACTCTTCTCCCTGACACACCCTTGGCAAGTTTTATCAAAGAGGACTGACTGTGAAAACTTGGTTGATACTGCAGTCAGACTAATCAATCTGGTTCCCTTTAAAATTTCGAAATACTGAAATCCTGACTTTCAGTATTTCGAAATTATAATTCCGAAGCCTTGAAACTCCGAAACACCAGAAGCTTCTGGTGTTGCGGTGTGTGAATGCATAGGTGTAAGTGTAGGTAAGTATGCATGAGTGTGTTGGTTAGGGGCTTTAGTGTATGTTAGTGTGTGTTTTGGCTCTGATGTGTGTGTGCAAGGGGCTGTGAAATGTGTGTGTGTGAGTTACCTTTGTGTGTGTGATTGTGCGATCTCGGAGTTAGTATATATAAGTAGGGGGTTGGGAAGGGGCAGCCCCCCATGTCGGGGGGTGCAGGGTAGCTTGCCCCCCTGCTTGTCTGTAGTGTAGGATTGTTTGTTAGATTGTGGGGGCAGATTGTGTGTATGTGTATGTGTGTGGTGTATTTACACTGTAGGTTCGCAATTTTAAATTTTGCGGTTATGGGGTTTCGGTATTTAAAGGTTTTGGCTATAAAATTTAAAAATACTGAAATTCAGGATTTCTGGATTTTGGGATTCTATCAATCACATATCCAAGAACTTAGCAGGTAGCACTCCCTTGCAGAAGAAGGATGTGTGCATGCAGTTATGTAGCTCCTTAAACCAAGTTTAAATTCTCAGCTCTTAGTGCAGATTTTGGAATTCCTGAGTCACGTCTTATTTACATACTCACAGTGCTGAGAGGGATGAATCTGCACTATATAAAGGTAATCACGTAGGTAAGGAACTTGAATCATAGTAGGGGAGACTGACTGGATCCAGAGAGCTAGATATTGCTACTTACTGCTATTTGCTCTGAAAACTTCTTGCTACTTTCACAACTGACTTGCTGCACAGGTAGGTTGCACTTATGAAGAAATTGATGTATTTTAACCTTATTTATGGATTGCATGTCAAAATACAACTATTGCTTTACTGTCTGCATTAGTCTCAATCGCTGTTGGCATGGCATGCATACCACAGTTATTTCTTGACCCTGTACTACTTTTCTATATTTTGATGACAGTTTAATCGACATTTCAATCTTGAAAGCTGTTCATCTTGTTCAGAACATTTTTATAATAATTATTATCAAGGTCATAGGCTTTTGCATTATTAGCACAGACAATTATGTTAAGGCACTGATGTTTACCTGGCTGCCCTCCACAGAAGTGGATATCACATCAAAATCTGTTAACCATTTTTCCTTCAGGTTTTCATTATTTTTGTTAATGCTGTAATGTACTATATAGTGACAGAAATGTTTTGCCCTGCCAAAAATGTATTATCCAGTTATTTATTTCATTTCTATGGGGGGGGGGGGTCTGTATTAAGTTGTGTGTAGTCATAAGGAGAATTCCTTTTTCATGCATTTTTCTATGATGGATATATTGTTTTGGGTTTAACAATCATTTTTTTTTACTTATGCATGTTTTTTTCCCTATTATGTTTTATCTCATACAGGGCTATGGCACCCAAGACATCTGCACTCCATAAACCACCATACACTGATGCTGAGAATGATGTGATCATTCAGGGCCTACATTGCCATGGGTCATTCATATTAGAATGTGGCATGGGTGACAAATGCTCCCGTAACAGTATCTGGGAGCAGATGGTGAATGATATTAATGCACTGGGAAGCCATGGATGTACATATTCTAAAACAACACCTAGGCCCAGTGATATGTTTACAGTTGCCATATGTCAGGCAGCTGTGGTTGCCTGTGAAGGTTTGGCCATGGTGTCGATCCTCCTACAAAGCCAACACTGACTGAAACAGAGGAGTTAGAGATAGAGAGATATGTTAGAGATCCAGAGTGCTCAGCACAGGGCTGACACAGATTTCTTGATGTTGGGGCTGACATGGAAGACAACCCAAGTATGTCCAAGTATGCTTTCTAAAGAAATAATTGTCATTGTGTACACACACATTATATATATTTAGAAACGTGTATGTATATATATATATATATATATATATATATATATATATATATATATATATATATATATATGCAGCTGGTAGTTCTCCTTCAGAGTCCTCATCATTATCTGCTGCAGCTGCTGGTACTCCCTGCGGTACTGGGAACTGTGATCCCACCCATAGCTGAACTTGTTGAAACTGTTTCCTAAGAATGATATTGTGCAACATGGAACAGACTGTAAGTATTGTTGCAAAGGTGACTGGGTCATACTACAGGACACCTCCTGAGGTGTCTAGTCACCAGGATCTTCTTTTGAGCATGCCAAACACATATTTTAAGATATTCCTAGCTTTAACATGGGCATTGTTGTATCTTTGCTCAGTGGGGTTTTGATGGTTTCTCATGGGGGTCCTAAACCACAATATCAAGTCATAACTTGCATTCCACACTAGATGCCCTTGTGGAAAGTACTCCTATCAAACCTTGTGTACATCTTCACAGGTGTGCCATATGTGCGAGTCATGAAAACATGTAGATGATACCTTGGTCATTACAGACAACCTGACAGTTTATAGTGGTATCCTTTTCTGTTGATGTACCTCCTTCCCTGCTCACATTGTGGGACTTTATTTATATGTGTGCTCAATCTATGGTCCTCAAAACTTCAGGGAAGCGTGCTATTAAACAGAATTCCAACATGGTACCTGCATGATTCCTGCTGTTTCCTGTGTAGTGTATGGGAAACAGATAAGCCCCATTGCATGTTGTAGTATTGCATTTAGAAACTGATGTAATATTCTGAAAGCTGTGACACCCCTAATATATCCCCTGGGGGGCCTCTGGAAAGTATTTTTTGCTAGTATACATAAGGCTCCACATAGCTTCATTTTCACTGGGATGGGTTCTCCACAATTTACCTGGGGCCTCAGGTGAGGGTGGCAGAATTTGAATATTTTCTCTAGTGTCCCCTGTCACTAGCTATTGTTCTACAATTTCTGTGTCATAAAGTCCATGATAAGTCAGATAGGGTCTAAACACCCTTCTTCTTCTTCTTCTTCTTCTTCTCAGCTGAAGTCTGGCAGCAACAGCATCTTGAATTAAAGCTTGTTGCACACGATGGTTTATAATGGCAACAGCAACTGCATTTTTTTTTCTAAGTGTAATCATGGCTGTAATACAGAGTTTTAAATTTCAGGGCAAATGGCTACACTGAGTGCACACGATTGTTTTATAAGTTCATGAATAGATCAGCCATGTTGGATTGGTTAATTATCATGTAATTCAGCTACTTATGGCTTCATTAGCATATTTGTCAACTTACCTTTGTTATTGTGGTGCTACACTAAGTGTAGAGCTGTTTAAATAGTGTAAAATAGTGCTCTATTGTGTGTGCGGCACACTGCAGCATGCACATATTGGCTGCACTTAGTGTAACCATTAATGAATCCGACTTATAGGCTTTATATAATTCTTAACACTTACAGACATAGTTATTATGAAATAGTTGTAAGCATAGATTTAGTGCAGTTTTTCTTTAAGACTTTTCTTAGTGAAAACCAGACGAGACACAGCAAGGCAATCAAAATTGTAACTGTCTACAAAAGGAGATAGCAAAAGTACAAGGAATTTTATTTGGGTGTCAAAACTCCCCATGCTCTTATTGTAAGGAGATAAGTTCCTGCACCCCTAGTTAAATATATCACACTCCAGTATTGTTGTATACTGACAAAAACAGCTGTCTTGACCTTGGATTCAACAAACAACACTTGAAGAAATGTTTCTTAGTGACAAAAACAACATCGCCCATAAATACCAAGCTAATGACTGTTGTTTTATCTCCAGTTATCTTGAATATAATTAATAAAACCTTCAGTCTGGATATACAGGAAAAGAAGGATTTCATTCAAGAGTGCCCAAAACAGGCACATTGAAACAAGCTTTCATTGTTTCTAAACTGGTGATATCTAACGGTGTGGAATGAGCTATCATTGAACGTATGCCTTTCTCACTCAGCAAAGTGGCTCAGACAAATGCAACTTCTAGTTTAATCACAGTCTAATCAGGCTACAAGTCTGAACAGGCTATATACATCTAAAGTTAGATCGCAGCAATACATGTACACTGTGGAAAAATCGGAGGCACATTATGCAGCTCTTCCTCATAAGGGCACAAATTGCTCTGTTTTACTTTTTGGGAATCGAAGCTAAATTTCAAAAGTAAAGATTCATAAAAAAAGCTAGTCAGTTGATTTCATAATGGCCTTTAGAATGAAAATGTTTTTGTCTGCTGGAAAGCCACACTGACACATAAAAGTGGACTTATTAAGCCAACAAACTGTTCCCATTCTTATGCAAAGCATCTACATCAGCCATCATAAAAGGAATCTCCTCTCTTACCTAGAGTACAGCCTGCCCTTCATATCATCTACTTCAAAGACAAATGCCACGCACACACAATTAATCATGAATAAAATCGACAGATTTGTCGATATGTCCCCTAAACACGAGCACCAATGCAAAACCCTAGAAAAAAGCTAAATGGCTCCCATTTAATCAAGGAACTGTGTTCTTATTAGGCATCCGACTCTTTAGACTTGTATAAAATCAAACATTCCCCCCCTTAGAATCTAAGCTAATATGGCAACCTCGATCCTACAATGTCAATAATTATAACCATTCAGCTCCCTTGTTACTAGCCCCCAGAACCAAGCTTCACTGCACAGATCAGTGCGTCTCTGTTCTTGGCCTCTTACTCTGATACTATATTCCCTCCTGTCTCAAAGAAATATAATAGTGTGTACACTGTCAGTATTTTGCATCTGCTGCCCTGTGATTACTTTTAATTTTGACAGATAGGAATATACTTTCTCATTTTCCGTAAGGTTATTTAATTTGGTCTATGTAAGCTTGTTTGTCAATGCACATCTAATATCCAACTCACACATTTTTTCATACATTTGGATGTTGGGATGTAATGGGGGATTAAACAAACTAGATAATCTTAATGTGTCCATAGCTACATCAGTATTCTGAAACATAACATTAAAACTCAGCTCCCTTACAAATAATTTAATCATTTTTAAATAATAATTGAGGTTATCTAGCATGCTTACATATACTAAATTAAATAATCTTATGGAAAATGAGAAATTGAAGCTACAAGAACTTAAAAATAATTCAGAAATTAGGTACATGAAATCAGATAAATTGGGGGGTTTGTGGTAATGAACAAAACTGACTATATGCTTAAAATGAAACATCTGCTAATGAATGATACATATTCCCCTGTTTCTATTAATGAACTTAGAGCATATAGATCAATTATAAATAATTTACAGGATGCATTTATTGAACAAATTAGCATAGAAGAATGCAACTATCTTAATGTAATCAACCTATATCAACCCTCTATCTTTGGTGTCCCTAGGATCCATAAAAATATCACACAACCCCCAATGCTCCCTATTATAGATGCCCAAGGTAGTAACTCACACCCATGTGCTAAATTCTTGGATTCTAAACTTAAATCCTTAGTTCAACAGGAACTATATGTTTGTTGGGATTCATGGGAATTCTTGCAAAAAAATGAATACTATTTCATTAAAAGAATATTATATATTTATTACAATTGAAGTGAGGGACCTTTACACAGTGATACCTCATGAATTAGATCTCGAATGGCTCTGTGAATACCTTCATGGAAAAAGAATCCCACGAAAAAAATCAATCTATATGAATGACTACTTGAAATTGTACTAAAGAAAAATTTCATAATCTTTGCCAAACAATTATACTTTCAAAACAGAGGGGTGTCTATAGGGTCTCCATATGGGGGATTGTCTGCCAACATAGTTATGGTTCAGTGGGAGAAACAATATTTACAAAATTCAGTATTCTTCCCCACTGTAAATTTTATACACAATTTTTGGATGATAAGTTTATTCTATGGGAAAGAGGAAATTATTTAATTCCTCAGTTTATGGCTTATATCAACCAGAGCACAGATTTTCTGAAAGTTACCTATATATCCCATACAGAATATATAGCTTATCTGGATGTATGGCTTACAAAAGATATTGTTAATGCAAGATTTCTTTCTAAAATATATTGTAAACGTACTTATTCAAATAGCTTCCTTCACTTTTCAAGAGCACACCCCCATCTCAGAAAAAAGCTGTTGTGAAGGGGCAATTTGTATGCACTGCGAGGATGGTCATTTTGGATGAAGATTCTTGGGACTAATGTTTTAATTTAAAATCTGTGTTTATTAAGAAGGGTTAGCCAGGGGACTTTATTGATAATGTTATGTACGAAGTGATTAATAAATGAGAGAAACACATTTTTAATCCTATTTTAAATAATGTTATGAATGCACCTTTTATGACTGATTCTAGTGATAGTGTGAACAACTATACAATTGCTCCCTCGTGCAGTAGTAATCAACAAAATAATTTTAAATGTGCATTTATTACTACATTTTCCACAGACAGTTATAAAATTAAATATATTCTGGAGAAAACCTGGCCGATCCTTGCAGATGATAAAAAAAGTTAAGGAAAATATTGGAACTGGCCCTTGTGTAATCTATAGGAGGGTGAAGAACTTAAAAACACTTCTTGAACATCAAAATATAAGTAAAACTAATAAGGGTAAAATAGCATTATTAAATGTGGCCGATGTTCCTATTGTGCAAATATTTTGAAAAATGATGAAGTTTTTATAAATAACTATTCAATTAAAATCAATGTTTTTTTTTTAATTGTGATACATCTAAAGTTGTGCACTCTGCTGTGTACAGCTTATGCCCCAGATTCTATATCAGCAAGACAGAAAGAAAATAAAAAGATTGTATTTATGAACACTTGTATGAGATTCATAAAGGGAGTCTAATGCTCTATTTAAACACATACAGGAGAACCCGGGGCGTACATTTAACTTCTTCATTATTGAACAACTATCTTTGGATGATAGTTGAGGACCGTGGACATTAAAGTTAGAAAAATGTGAACT
Source organism: Protopterus annectens (assembly GCF_019279795.1). Lineage (NCBI taxonomy): Eukaryota > Metazoa > Chordata > Ceratodontiformes > Protopteridae > Protopterus > Protopterus annectens. The sequence goes on from NC_056737.1 coordinate 227,871,651, forward strand.
ATACTGGCAATTGCAATTAAGTGCTAACTGCCGGCCAGGACTAAATGAACAATTGTCCATCAGCTGTATTTTAAAATTGAAAGCTACTATTATATAATTTAAATGTGGGTTTTGGGCTCCATGTTTGTACAGTACTGTGTTATTGGTCTTACAAATTTCATAAATTGTACTCCAGAGGTTAGTAATATTATTCATTCAGAATTTACATCATTGGATTTATGTGTTCCTTTTAAATGTACAGTTTGAAAAAAGGGAGCTTGGCAAACATATATTACCAATGATGACTACTACTGATTGGTCTATATAAGAGCAATGTTTTCAAATGACTGTTTAATCTGATAAAGTTTTTATCTGTAAAAAAATGAACACTTATTTATTGTTTTTAAGTTTTATATTACACGATTATATGAAGTTTTTCTGTTAATAAACCTTTGAAATTTGATGTCTTCAGTCTGGAGATGTTCTTGTGCCTAACACATTTGGTTTCCAAATAGCTTACTGCCATCAATTTTCAAGGGTAGGTTGTCAGGTCTGTCATGCTTTCAAAAGGATGTGATTATACACTTCTTGGCATTTAGTTTTGTCCTTGTTTTTTTAAACCAACTATTGGTCTCTGAAGGGCCTTCTTGGGGAATGTTGGTGTCCTCTGGGGAGTTTATGATGACTCCAAGTTTATGGTCATCTACAGACTTAGTCAACCATAAAGCTTTACCATTAGTTTTAACCTCTGAGAAGTAAATGCCAAAGAAGAGTGGCCAAGGACTGAGCCCTGGTCTACACCACTAGTCACAGGTCTTTTGCAGGAGGAATTTCTTGATTTCTATTTGTGAACCAATTCACTATTCAGTGAGTTACAACGAGATTAATATTTAGCGGGGAGAGTTTGTCTATGATATCAGAGCATGGAATGGTATCGATCACTTTTGTGAGGTTTATTTACACAGCGTGTACTCTTCTTCTGTTGTCTATTCCTTCAGTAACTTTTTTCAAAGAACTTGACCTGGTTAAGTACGTAGGACTTGCCTTTGACTAAGACAAACTCGGTTGGGTTATGAGTCTATAAGTTGCCTATATCCTTATTTTCTAATTCCATAATGATCCTTTCCATATATTTACATATGAGACTGGTGAGGTTTATGGGTCTATAATTACCTGGAACTGGTGAAGTCCAACCTTTATGCAAGGTAGTGAATACTGCTGTACTCCACTCATCTGGAATGAAGCATATTTTGAGCCTAATAATGAATAGCTTCTATAGGTGATCAGACAAATCATGTTTCAGGCTGACCAGTAAGCAGCCTGATATGTTATCTGGCCCCATAGATGTAGCATTTTTAGTGTTAGATTGTGCCTGGAGAATGTGTTCTTGAAATATGTGAATGGGTAAAAGTGTGGCTATGTGATTTACAAATGTTGCTGGGGGGTGAAGTTTGAACAAAATCTTTCTGCTAGTAGCTTGGCTATGCCCTCTGGCTTCAAATATGTGATATTGATTGCTATTAGTGCTGCACAATGCTGGACATTATTTTCTGAGATGTTTAACATAATTACAAAGGCTTTGTGGTTATCCTTCACCTGCATTGCTATTTTTACCTCATACCTGGATTTGGTTGATTTGATTTCAGTTCAGATGTATTTGTTTGGTTTAACAAAAATGTTTTTAGCATCTTGAGAGTTAGATTCACTTTTACATGCAATGAGTTTTTTCTTTTATTATATATCCTGTTTACATTTACGTTCCACCACAGGGGTTTCTTTTTGAAATAAACTATGAAACTTTAAAGATATATAGATATACAGATTACGTGTGTGTGTGTGTGTGTGTGTGTGTGTGTGTGTGTGTGTGTGTGTGTGTGTGTGTGTGTGTGTGTGTGTGTGTGTATGTGTGTGTGTGTGTGTGTGTGTGTGTGTGTACATGTGCATGTGTGTGTGAAAAATGATTTTAGTCAAGTACAGATTTTGCAGCATCATTTGTTGACTACTATATTGCTTGATTTATGCAGTCAACTATTGCATAAATGTAAGTATTTCACTTTGATCAGCATTTTGCAATTGTGCACTAAGTATATCATTTAAAACATTGTGTACATTGTTGTATAGTGTTGATGTATGGGTTGCCAATGTACACCATATCTTTAAATTTGCAAACTATTCAATTAGATAATGGGCCGGATTCACGAAGGCTAACACGGAGTCTAAGAGTAGTGTAAGACTCCATGTAGCCTTCGCGATCCAGGAACAGCCCAAAGTCCGTGTAAGAGTCAGTCTAACACGGCTCTTACACGGAGTGGGCGTGGCTAAGCTAATCAGCCCACTTGCAGCCGAATAGCATGCAAATGAGGCTGATTAGCGATCCAGGAAGCCAAGAACAGCCCGTGTAAGAGCCGTGTTAGCTGCAGAAATGTACTCAGTTGACAACTGAGTACGTTTCTGCAAACACGGCAATGGAGCCATGTCAGCTCCAAATAAAGGGTGCATATGTTATAGGCAGCATGCCAATGGCCAAATATGTGGCCATTGGCAATGCAACCCAAGGCAAAAATATGAAAATTATAATTTTTTTTTTCGGCAATTGCCGATGTGTAAACCCAGCGCAGCCCCACACAAACGGGCTGCGCTGCATAAAACATGAAAACGAAGGTTTTAAACCTGCAAATGTAGGTTTTATGCAATACATGGAATGTCAATGGAGGGACCAGCATAGGAAAACCAACATGGCCACCGTGTAGTGGTTGCCAAGGGGGTAAGCCAAGTCTAAGAGATGTAACTAAGCATTAGTAGGCAATCTGATGCAAATGAGGGTAAGGATACTGAATTCCACTGTCACATAGCAAATGAGCACATTCTGAGTAGTGTAAGAGTTACAGAAGGGGGAGGAACAGAGTAGGAGATAGGTGACATCACAGGGGGGAATGGCAGAAAGGGATGGAAGTCATTGGAAGGTAGAGTTACATGACAGATGTCAGAGAGGTATCAAGGAAGGAGGTGTGCCCCTAGGTAAACAGGAGAAAGTCAAGAAATGGAAGGTGTACACTGTTGCCTACACGAAAGTTTCTTGCTGGATGTGTATGCGCACGTGTGCGCGCCATGAAGCGCGAGTAAGGCGGTGTGCGCGCGTGTAAGGCAGTGTGCGCGCGTGTAAGGCAGTGTGCGCGCGTGTAAGGCAGACTAAGCATGTGGGAGCGTGTTGGGAGATGTTTAACACTGTTTGCGTGGGCGTGCACGCGTATAAACCCGAATAAGCAGATTCTGAACTGTGTAAGTATGTGTGCGCGCGTGTAAGCCACTGTGAGCGTGTTTCTGCTGGTTTGCACACGGCTCCACCCTGAGGAAACAGAGAGGAAAAAGGAAGCAACAGCTGTACTAGGAAGTTAGCAGGGAATACTGCTGGAGCTAGCAGGTGAAAACAATTAGATGCAGGCAATTACACAGGCAGAATACTAGGCCAGCCAAGCACTTAAAACTCTGCAAACAGCAGTGCAGAATGTTTCTTCCAAGAGACACTGCAAGACAGGAGTTAAGTTATCAGAAGTGAAAACTGAAAAAGCTGAACTCAGAGCAGAAATGTTAGGGGCTGCCATAGCTGTCATAATGAGACATAGGCGACTTGCTGAGGGTGGTGACAATGCAGATGGTGCCAGACAACCCGCAGTGAGGAGACGGAGAAGAGTGTACAGGCCCAGGGTCACCTACCACGGGTTACATGAGCTGGAGATAGTAGAGCGCTATAGAGTGGACAGAGACCTCCTGCAGCAAATAGTGGAGCTGTGCAGGCCACGCCTCACACACAGAACCAACAGAGGGGAACCCATCCCAGTGGAAACCAAGGTATGTGTTGGCCTAAGAATACTAGCAACAGGTACCTTCCAGAGACCAACTGGCGATATGATGGGGATATCACAGGCATCAGCTTCCAGGGTACTGCACCAGTTCCTGGATGCCATGTCAGCACATGTCGGTGATCATGTATACTTCCCCAATGCCCGTGAGGTATTGGCCAGCAACATGCGTCTCTTCCAGAAAATAGCGGAATACACTGAGGTACTGGGTGCCATAGACTGCACGCACATACGCATCAAAGCACCAGCAGGAGAGCGGGGTAGGGCCTACATAAACCGCAAGGGCTTCCCCTCCATCAACTGCCAGGTCGTGTGTGATGCCCAGGGCATAATAATGAATGTGTGTGCCGGCTGTCCTGGGAGCTACCACGATTCCCACATCTGGCATTTGACGCAGCTGTACCAGACATTTGCCAATGGGGACATCCCACACGGACACCTAGTGGGGGATGCAGGATATGCACTGGGGCCGTGGCTGATGACACCCATCAGAAACGCACACACACCTGAACAGGAACGCCATAATGAGGCACACGCACAAACACGTAATGTAATAGAGCGTGTGTTTGGGCTGCTCAAGTCACGGTTCCGGTGTCTGGACACATCTGGTGGAGCCTTGCAGTACACACCAACTACATGTACCCAAATTGTCATGGTATGTGCTATGCTACATAATATGATCATGCGAAAACAGCTGCAGCAGGACCAGCATAGGGCTGGGCCAAACAGCCCCCCACCATCGCCAAGGCCACCACAGGCACAGCGTGACTCAGAGGAGGAACAACCTGACCCTGCCCCAGTAGGCAGAAGGAGGCGTGCCCAGTATGCCCTGGCCTTGGCAAAGAGGCAACGCATAGCACATACATTGGCTCAGTAGGAACCTTGGGAATGATACCCCTCTCTGACTCACCATATAGTAACAGGGATGCCTAATGTGACACAACCTGCTCACAAACATGTACAGGGAAGTGTAATATGTGCATCCGACAGAGGCAGCCCTGCAGCACCACCTGAGGCATGAATGCTATGTGCCAAGTAATGTAACACCAAGTACCATATGCACACCTGAGGACCCCGTCTAACATCCTACCCTCAACAAGCAGCATGCCACAACAGGACAACGAGATGATGAAGTGCAACAATTTCCGAAGTAATGCAGTTAGGCAAAGGGGACCCACTGTGTGCCAGTCTGGGATGACATGCTGAGCATGACATGATGCACCACCTGCCAGGACTGGCGTGCACCTATCAGTGCAGGCCGTATGGATACTGGCAAAGGCTGTTGTCATGCACAGTGTGCCCTGAATAGGAAGGCGCAAAACACAAACCTATCTCCATAGGTACCAGAAGGGATAAGAATCAGATAAGGGATAAGGTCAAACAGCAAGATGCATGCAGACTAAGCCCACCCAGTATGGAGAATGTTGATAACTGTGCTGTAACAGAATACTGAGGCAAGGCTCACAACAGCACTGTAACACTACCAGGTTACACCTCATACTGTGCTGTACATCCTCAACACTTGGAACAAGCTACAAAAGGAGGGTGACCAGCAAGAATTGTCAAGGATAACCACACCCCCATGTCGGTACCACCACAAAAAGCAGCATGGACTAGCCATGCTCAAGTAACAGTGGCTAAAACTTCCCCCCAGTGTATAGCCTGCTACAGAGTACTGGCCCAACACCAGGAACTACATCGGGCCCATGCTGGAATACATGAATATATCAAGTCCTCCAAACCACATTATATTGGGCGACTGCAAATACCCAGACACATAGACTGGGAGCATTATACCAGCTGCAACAGTGTAGGACAAAAGGTCATTGAATCCACAAACCAAAAGGCCCAGGAACAACGTACCACACCCACAAGAGGGGCAAGCATACTGGATGTGATAATCAGCAACATGGGTACGGGATGTCAAGATGAGAAGTGTATTGCTCACTGGTAACACCAGACCATATAGTAATCACACTGGATGCACAAACCTGACCACAGTCCCTGTCCGGGAAATCACAGTGGAAAACATGTGCTAAGCATTATTTGCACACCTCCAAACTGATGTGGAATCCATGAAAGGTCCCGTGCAGGTGCAAAATATGGGCCACGCCTCAGAACCTGTAAGACAGCCATTCCATGAACACTGCCAGGAATGCTTGGATTATGCAGTCCCAAATTAAAACAAGACACAGTGCCTAAATCTGGCATGGTGGACACCAGCCATAACCAAAACATGCAAGAGAATGAGGAAGCTACCACATGATAGAGCAAGCATGAACAATGACGTAATTACTGATCAGTAGTATGGCAATATAATCTGTCCACACATGCAATCCAGTAAGGCCAGGCACAACAAGTGGAATCTGTGAATCCTGAGGCAATGTTACACCTGCCCCAAGTACACAGACAACCACCAACTCCACCCAAGAAATACAAATATATGTGAGAGATGCAACCATCCATCCAAACCGGAGGCAGAGCTCCCCCAACTCAGTACACCCAAAACAAGTCAGTAGGAGAAGGTAACCACACACACCACAAACACATACCCACATAGACCTATCACAACTGCAAACCAAACACATAAACACAGAAATACATTCCCGGAGGCAGAAATCACACACACAGCACACCAACAGAGGCCACTAAAGCAGACACCCAATGAAACAGCCTCCAAACAAAGCACATGCAACACATAGCACACAAAGCTGGTGTGCCAAACAGTCACAGGCCAGAAGGAGAAACAACATGCCCGATACAGTTGTAATAGGTGACTCCATAGTCAGACACACTGCTGTCCCGCACAGCAGACTGAACAAAGGAAAGGGTACAGTAAGCTGCCTGTAGGCCCCCACAATATGCCACATAACAGAAATATGTAGGTCACTCCAAAGCAAATAGAAATATGATGCAGTCATAGTCCATGCTGGTGTGAATGACCCGAGATGTACTGCCCTAGACTACATGTAAAGAGACACAGATGAGCTATCCGATTATGTAGTCCAGGCTGGTATGACACTCACCGTTTGCAGCAACCTACCCTTACCAAGAATAATGCCACAGTAGAAACATGGAATGATCAGTCATAGCAAGTAGCACACTTACTGTTGTCATTCCAAGGGGATCCAATGTCTGTCTGCTTGGGATGTCATGCTTGACAAGCCATGCAGCTGCCCTTGGGATGGCCTGCACCTGTTACCCCTGGGTGTCTGAATAGTGGATAAGGCCTTGGCCACCTCCACACAGCCTTTTGTAGGCAAGGCTGAAAAGACTGACCCACCACCCGAGAAAACATAAGTGGGAAGAAACATAAGGGAAATGCTGACCAATGCCAGATGTGTACACCCCAATATGCATGCTCCCGAGGCCATCCCCAGAATAGAGAACATCGATGTCTGTGCAGTGACAGAAACCTGCTGCAAGGCTCCTGACAGCACACCAGCACTACCAGGTTATACCACGTACCATGTGTCATGGCCCCAAAACCTGGAACAGTACATAAAAGGAGGTGAGTAACCATAGGCAGCACAGACACCCATACGTCCAGGTAACTGACAATGCACAAGGCAGTGGAGTTCACCCATGTGCAACTAACTGTAGGCAAGACTGCTGTGCAGTCTGTAGCATGCTACAGACCGCACTCTCACACACAATAACCCCCCCCCCAACCGTCCTGAAGACACTGGACAGTATGAATGTCCCACCAAATACCAAACAAGGTACCACGAAATACCACATAGGTGGTAAACCATTATGTATGGAAGGAGTAACCAGGGACCAAGGGACACAAGTGAACAGTAACCTGTTATGTGACACCCACATTGCCAATGTGGCTAGGAAGACTGTCTACATGTGACACTGTATCAGGAAAGGAGTCACATGTATGGCAACAGAGGTCACTGTGCCCCTATACTTTATCCCAATCACACCCATAATCCAGTACAATGCCTCATATGGGATCTACCTTACCTGACACCTGCAGCAGTTAGAAAGACCGCAAAGGTACCTCACCAAGAGGATAAAGTGTCACACATATATGTCATATGCTGCCTGGCTGTAGACACCCCAGCTGACTCCAGTCACAGACTGCCCACACAGAGGCATTGCACGCCTGTTGTAGGAGGCCATGCCCAACACAGGAGTAATGGACATGCTCCACCCCAGACAACACATATCCATTGGAGCTGCGACAGTGAGAGATGTCAACCTCAACAAATAATGAAATAGGATGTGCCGGTGGGACAGATACATAATCCAGAGGCTCCACACACCCTGGACCAGAATCCCACCCCATGTTAGGCAGAGCCCCTCACTGACACTGTTCAACAGGAATCTTGCCAAGTGGATGGATGATTGTAGAGTTACAGTGGGGGTCTTCACTGTGTCATGTCCAGACAGAGGCACAGCTAAGCAAATAATACATGGCCATAATATCCACATAGCAAGGGGTCTCAAAAGCCACACACACTCTGGCTAGCCTAACAAATGCCCAGGGTGGATAGCCTAGTATGAACCTATGAACCTATGTAGATACAAATTGTACAGGACACGAAGGATAATCCCAAGGCTTACACAACTGATGGTAGGAGCCATGTTGTGAATTCACAGATATGCCCTGAATCACACAAATACCACAAACACACACACATATTGCCAACATACATCCCGACAGGTGCAGTGCAAACCCCCCCCCCCCCCCGAATGCAGAATATCTATCCCAGCAGACTGCTGGCCCCCTGACATAGAAGATGCCGAGGTAACAGACAACATCTCCAAAGCAAAACACACAGCAGCAATGGTATGAGATGGTGACCTGGGCTTAGTGCAACATGGAGTCTAAGATGAATGGAATGCCAAACCACACTACTGCTCAATGTCAGCCGTACCACAGAATATGTACCCAAAGAACAGTGTACAACAACAGTGGTCCTTCTCAACAAAGGTGTTGCCTGAATGGATACTGAACAGTACTACCCCAGAATCCTGAGAAGCCCAGATTGCACAGCTATGGAAAGGAGCAGCATGTACCACAGACATATGGATGTTGGGGACCTACTGACACTGGACCCAACCCAGTGTGGCCTCCTCAAGTGCAGATCCTGCCCCTAACCATGTTGGACTCAATTGAAACAGTCATTAAGGTCATTGATGAGGGCAATGTGCTCCACACAGTGTATCTGGACCTTGCAAAGGCTTCTATACAATACCCTACATGTTCAGTATAGATAGGCTCACCAGCGTAAATATAAACCCACATGTCAGTAGAGGGGTTGCAAACCAGACCAAGGACAGAACAGACATGGTCAGACATGCTTCAGCCATGTCAGACTACAAACCAGATATAACTGGCATCCCACAAGGCTTGGTCCTGGCATCTCCCTCGTCTGGTATATATGTCCCATAGGTACAGGCAAACATGGAAGGACTGTGTCCTAACATGTTTGCAGAGGACTACAAACCGCTCACCACATATGATCCACCAGCTGACACATGCATCCCACAAAAGGGCCACATAGAAACAGACAACTGGTGCCATAGCTATGTCAGCAAGCTAAGTGCAGAAACGTGTATAGTCAACCCCCGTGGATATACAGTAAGTGCCCACCAATCACCACATAGGTGTTAACCCATTATGTAGTTAACATGTAATGAGAGACCTGGGGACACAGGGTGATAGATATCCTGCATTGGACAAACATGTGCTGTAGTGTTTACAGAAACATACCATATACCCACCTAATCATGAAGGCTGTCAGATCTACATAAGGGGAGGTCATTGTGGCTCTGCAGTCCTCCTGCATCAGTGGTACAATTGACTACAATAGCCCCTGTGGGATGTACCTCAGCAGACACCTCCATCAACTGTAAAGTCCCCAACAGTACCTCATCAGGAGTATCAATCAGCCTACACAGATGCCATGTGTTGCCTGTGTTGCTGGCATCAATAAAAATGCTGCACATAGTACAATCTGAATGGCAGTGAGCTATGCACATGACAGACCTGAACCCCAGCACTGACTTACATAGGACAAGCTGTACTGTGTGATCCATAACACAGAAGCCACTCCCACCCATGAGTGAACCCTCAGCACAGGCTACCCATAGAGTCACTTATCAATCTTCCTCAATAGGAATCCTGATGGGTGGACGGGAGATGGTAGGTTTATCCTGGGTATCACTGTCATGTCACAGGTAGACAGAGGCACAGTATACTAACCATGACATATGTCATGGCAAACTCCCCTTACAATGTGTGTTGAAGGACAAACACACTCTCCAACTTGCATTAGACATGGACTAGGGCACATCGCTAGTGTTTGCAATTGTACACCTATGTTGTGGAATACACTAACAATGTTGGACAAGCCTGGTGTAAGTAGTTCATATCTGAACAGAATGCAACATGGTCAGATGTACACAACTGGCCCCAACCAGGCTGTTGTGCCCACTATCGAAATGTAAAGCAGTGATAGCAGTAAAGCCCAGGTTACTGTCCACCACAGTCAAAGTACTGCCAGTACACTATACAGTACTACAGTGTTAGGTCAGTGTGAAAGGATGTTGACAACTGTATGCAAAGTATCCCATGCAAACACTGCAGGCACAGTATAATCCTGTTGTGTTCACACACAAAGCAGTTGTACAGTAACTACACAACATGACACACAACCCACAACCATGAACGGGTGATAGTTTGTTAAGTCCACACACATCCACAAATGTGGTGGGCTGCAGAGTCCAACATATGGAATGCTCACACTGGGCATGCTCACACACTTTGACAACATGCCATGGGAAGGCTGAACTGGGCATGCTCACACACTTAGTTTGTGAAGATCACACACATCCACAAATGTGGTGGTCTGCAGAGTCCAACATATGGAATAATCACACTGGGCATGCTCACACACTTTGACAACATGCCATGGGAAGGCTGAACTGGGCATGCTCACACACTTAGTCCAAATCTTAGTTTAGCAGTGGGACACACATATCTGGTATTGTTATGTGTTATGCCAGGAACCAACCACATTACAGCAGTCTGCCCAGTGCACACAGTTAAATGACTACAGAGACATACGTGATATAGTGGATCCCTCCCATATGCAAACAGTTTCCACAGATGCAGAGGTTGTTCATACCAACAGGGAATGCTATGGCAATAAAGATATGCAAACAGTCTATCAGCAACAAATAATGTGCATTTGACAATTAAACATAATGGTGTAGAGGTCAACACTAGGCTGTTTGCCCTAGGGAATGACAGCTTAGCCATAGTGTGCTTGGTGTTTGCCTCCCCACAGGATGCACATTCCCCTTTCCAAACACAGATGATGTCAGCACCCTATAAGTACAACAGGAGAAATGAAACTTCCCAGTAATCTGAATAGCGCGCTCTGCTAATGCGTCCGTCTCAAGTGTCATTACATAGTTAGGTAGGGGTTCAAATCCTGCAAGTGCTCACTGTGTGTGTGTGTGTGTGTGTAAGCCTGTGTGAGGGAAATGTCCCTTTTGGCAAATAGGAAAAGACACTACAGGATGCACATTCCCTTTCTAAACACCGATGATGTCAGCACCCTATAAGTAGAGCAGGAGAAAAGAAACCTCCCAGTAATGCGAATAGCGCGCTCTGCTAATGCGTCCGTCTCAAGTGTCATAACATAGTTAGGTAGGGGTTTGAATCCTGTAAATGGCAAGTGTGTGTGTTTGTCTGAGAGGGGTTAGTGTGTGAGGGAAATGTCCCTTTTGGCAACTAGGTGAACAGACTACAGGATGCCCATCCCCTTTTCTAAACACCGATGATGTCAGCACCCTATAAGTAGAGCAGGAGAAAGGAAACCTCCCAGTAATGCGAATAGCGTGCTCTGCTAATGCGTCCGTCTCAAGTGTCATAACATAGTTAGGTAGGGGTTTGAATCCTGTGAATGGCAAGTGTGTGTGTCTCTCTGAGAGGGGTTAGTGTGTGAGGGAAATGTCCCTTTTGGCAACTAGGTGAACAGACTACAGGATGCCCATCCCCTTTTCTAAACCCCGATGATGTCAGCACCCTATAAGTAGAGCAGGAGAAAGGAAACCTCCCAGTAATCCGAATAGCGCGCTCTGCTAATGCGTCCGTCTCAAGTGTCATAACATAGCTAGATAGGGGTTTGATTCCTGTGAATGGCAAGTGTGTGTGTTTGTCTGAGGGGGGTTAGTGTGTGAGGGAAATGTCCCTTTTGGAAACTAGGTGAACAGACTACAGGATGCCCATCCCCTTTTCTAAACCCCGATGATGTCAGCACCCTATAAGTACAGCAGGAGAAAGGAAACCTCCCAGTAATGCGAATAGCGCGCTCTGCTAATGCGTCCGTCACAAGTGTCATAACATAGTTAGGTAGGGGTTTGAATCCTGTGAATGGCAAGTGTGTGTGTTTGTCTGAGAGGGGTTAGTGTGTGAGGGAAATGTCCCTTTTGGCAACTAGGTGAACAGACTACAGGATGCCCATCCCCTTTTCTAAACCCCGATGATGTCAGCACCCTATAAGTAGAGCAGGAGAAAGGAAACCTCCCAGTAATCCGAATAGCGTGCTCTGCTAATGCGTCCGTCTTAAGTATCATAACATAGCTAGATAGGGGTTTGATTCCTGTGAATGGCAAGTGTGTGTGTTTGTCTGAGGGGGGTTAGTGTGTGAGGGAAATGTCCCTTTTGGAAACTAGGTGAACAGACTACAGGATGCCCATCCCCTTTTCTAAACCCCGATGATGTCAGCACCCTATAAGTACAGCAGGAGAAAGGAAACCTCCCAGTAATGCGAATAGCACGCTCTGCTAATGCGTCCGTCACAAGTGTCATAACATAGTTAGGTAGGGGTTTAAATCCTGTGAATGGCAAGTGTGTGTGTTTGTCTGAGAGGGGTTAGTGTGTGAGGGAAATGTCCCTTTTGGCAACTAGGTGAACAGACTACAGGATGCCCATCCCCTTTTCTAAACCCCGATGATCTCAGCACCCTATAAGTAGAGCAGGAGAAAGGAAACCTCCCAGTAATCCGAATAGCGCACTCTGCTAATGCGTCCGTCTCAAGTGTCATAACATAGCTAGATAGGGGTTTGATTCCTGTGAATGGCAAGTGTGTGTGTTTGTCTGAGGGGGGTTAGTGTGTGAGAGAAATGTCCCTTTTGGAAACTAGGTGAACAGACTACAGGATGCCCATCCCCTTTTCTAAACCCCGATGATGTCAGCAACCTATAAGTACAGCAGGAGAAAGGAAACCTCTCAGTAATGCGAATAGCGCGCTCTGCTAATGCGTCCGTCAGAAGTGTCATAACATAGTTAGGTAGGGGTTTGAATCCTGTGAATGGCAAGTGTGTGTGTTTGTCTGAGAGGGGTTAGTGTGTGAGGGAAATGTCCCTTTTGGCAACTAGGTGAACAGACTACAGGATGCCCATCCCCTTTTCTAAACACCGATGATGTCAGCACCCTATAAGTACAGCAGGAGAAAGGAAACCTCCCAGTAATGCGAATAGCGCGCTCTGCTAATGCGTCCGTCTCAAGTGTCATAATATAGTTAGACAGGGGTTTGAATCCTGTGAATGGCAAGTGTGTGTGTTTGTCTGAGGGGGGTTAGTGTGTGAGGGAAATGTACCTTTTGGCAACTAGGTGAACAGACTACAGGATGCACATTCCCCTTCTACACACTGTTCAGCAGAAGGCCATGGCTCTGGTACAAGTTGTCTGTTGCTATGATGCCCCTTTGGAAGATGCTTGTGTCAGCTGGGGAGTCGATTATGGTGTCCAGTTTGCAGTCATCTGCATATTTGGACAGCCACAGTCCATCCGTGTTGGCCTGTACCTCCAATAAATATGTACCAAACAAGAGGGTCCCAGGACTGAGCCTTCTGGGACACAACCTGTAACTGTTATGGGGTCTGGCATGGCTCCAGCAATGCTAACCATGTGGGTTCTGTTCTTGAGCCACTGTGCAATCCAGCTAGTGACATAGGGGCTTATATTTAAGCTGGTGAGCTTCCCTAGAATGCCCAAGTCGGGTATTGTTGCGAAGGCATTTGCAAGGTCCAGGTAGGCTGTGTGAACCACCTTCCCCTCGGCAATGGCCTTGGTGACTGTAGCAAAGAAATCAACCGGGTTACACCCGGTAGTGCTGGTGTGCTCTCAGTAGCCCTGAACCAGGCATCTGTTACTGCACAGATATCGATGTTTCCCATGCCAAGGAGTGTTTTGGGTGCATGCATCTGGAGGTTTAGACATCTGGCGTTGGGTAGCATTGCTCTTAGTGTCTTATCCCTTGTGATATCTATGAAGGTGGGTTTGTCATGTGAGCCCTGCCTAACATAGGCACTATGGGGGTAGCAAGAGGCTTTGCCAATATCTGATAGGCCAGGGGTGACAGGTGCAGGCTGTCCCTAGCAAAGCAGGTAGTTCAACAGGAGATGAATGTGTGAAGGTGTAGTGCCTGTGACTACTTAGCAGTAGCATATATGACTGCTCACGTGGACACATGCCAGGCAGGTCATATGCACTGTGTCACAGGCAATGTACATGTGTACAGGTCAAACAGTGGCAACCTGTCAAGTGGGACATGGCCATACATATAGTAGGCTATGCAGATGGCACTAGGAGTCCACAGAAGCTCTATAACTATGCATTGCAGGTGTGATCGGTATTCCAGGGTAATTGCAAGCAAACATGCATGCAAACAAAGGTACAGTGAACAGGGCTCCATGTAGTCCATCGTACAACAAACAAGCTGTACCAGTTCCATAAGGTAACACTGCAAATATGCAGGCGCTATGCACATGTACATGGAAATACACTGGTCAGATGGCTAGGGTCCAGTCTCAGTGCACACAAGTGTACGGAACATGCATGTACTGTCAGGATGTACAATAACTGGATAGAAACACATGTGCCCATACCTGCAGTAATACACATGTCAAATAACAGACACCGAGCCTTCTCTCAGTGGTGCCATACTTGGTAGGATGTATGCTCCCTGGCCTGCCACCACAGTATCCCTGACATATATGTGGACTCTCCCTCCTGTGACAGTTAGTTATGTGTGTTGGTGCTGTCTAGCATGGTATGAGATGTGTGCATGCAGTGCTAGTGTGCTCCTGTGTGTCCTGTACCAGCTGTGTAGTTCTGCACACATATCAACATCCTCACACATCTGCATTGCAGAGTCTAGTGTGGGCAACATGCCACTTGCAATTTACATGTCCATCATTGTGTATTACTACATTCATTACCCATCCCCTGTGCTACCTATGTATGTAGCCTGCTGTTGACATCATTACCACCAGTATGCCAACATGTGCAGATGATACACTATGGTACTTACCATTGGTGTAGACAACAGGACATGACAATCACACAAATACTGCATCAGGCATGCTGTGATATACCCACAATTAATTCAGCACACAGTACTGTTAACAACATGATACTATTACTACACATCTATGTGGTCACCCTGTGCATCAGCAACATGTTAACCTGTACCTGCACAGTTGTTACAGAATGCAGGAGGTGGCACAGTTTCATCATATGCACAGGGTGTGAACTTGGTATGCCTGGGTCAGCCACCCATACCACCAATTGACATGTATGTGTATGTGTGTTAGTGAGGGACAGCAGTAGAAGGTGGGGCAGTGTTGATGCAGTGTGTGCATGTATGCGGTAGCCCTAGGTGTTGTTATTTTGCATGTGTGTATGGATGCACACAGTTCCACCTCATGGCTGCCATATACTGGTGTTTGTGGACAGCCACAGACTGTACCTGCCAGGTCATACAGATCAGTGTCTCTGGCCACGGACAAGGTACCTGTGCCTTGCAGGGGTGCTACGGACCGTATCCGGTACCAACCCAGACTGGGTACTGTCATCAGAAGCAGGTGTTCGTTGACTGGACACAGAGCCCTGTCGGGCCTGGCCAGAGCCACGTGCACGTGGTCTCCTGGGGCGGTCTGATGACAGCACAGACCCAGCATTGCTGGGGCTGCTGCTGGCACTACGGGCGGCCGCGCCCTGTTGTCGCCCACGCCCCCTGCCAGCTGCTGCTGTTGCTGGCATACGGCCACGTCGACGACGCAACCGCCCACCATCACCCTGGCTCATGGACATGTAGTTGTGGAGCCGGTGTAATATGTCCCCACAACATCTGTCTACGACGTCGGTGAAATCACGGATGGCGGCCGCAATGTCACGCATACCATCGGTCATGGCTGTGCGACATGCTGCCAGCTCCCTCAGACCCTGTCTGGTGTACCGTTCCATACGTGACTGTGCCTGCATGACAGTCCGAAACATAGCTGAGGTTGTAAGACCTCTGTGGGCACGTCTGCCAGGGGCAGTACGCCCATGGATGCTCCCACGAGAACCCCTGGACATCTGTCTGTGTGGTACCATCTCTGGGCCATGCCCATGGCTGCTGTGTGGGGAAGCATGTGCCCAGATACCACATTACCCTGGTCAATGCCCACTGTATGCTGTCCATCACCTAGGGACAGTGGTGACAAGGGGTGTATTGGCAGGATAACTGTGCGCATGGATGGGGTCGACAGCTGTGTACTGTCAATTGGCTGACCAATGGCGGACCCTGGCATACCGTCCTGTGCCATTACACCAATGTCATCAGTAGCAGTACCCACGGCACCTGACTCAGGTTCCCTGCTAGATAACACCAGAGCAGCAACAGAACCTGTGGGAAGGAAACAGGAAACACAGTTTACAATGTCTACACACTACCAGCGATGCACACATGCACAGGTGCACACATGCACACATGCACAGGTGCACACATGCACACATGCACACATGCACATGCACACATGCACAGGTGCACACATGCACACATGCACACATGCACACATGCACAGGTGCACACATGCACACATGCACACATGCACAGGTGCACACATGCACACATGCACACATGCACACATGCACACATGCACAGGTGCACACATGCACACATGCACACATGCACAGGTGCACACATGCACAGGTGCACACATGCACACATGCACACATGCACACATGCACACATGCACATGTGCACAGGTGCACACATGCACACAGTTTCACACAATTGAACAGTACTCAGTATGCGTGATATTGACACACAGACACAGACACACCTACATGCATACAAGGGGCACCACTAAGTGTGCCAAAAGGTACTATTACTATCAACAACTTTACAGGTAATGTAAATAGACACTCACCAGCATGGATAGGCTGCAATGCAGTGATACCGGAGGGTCCTGCAGACATGAGGAAACTAACGTTAGTGGGCACAACTGTGCCAATGTTACTGAGTATGATACAGGTCAGGAGTACGACAGTCGCCTTTCAAAGGTCTGCAGCTAATATTGCGGATATCACGCTTGCACATTATATACTATGGTGGCAGCTACGAACAAAGGACACACCACACACATGCATTAACTACCAGTGTACACAACAGTCAACTACACATATGACATATTACCTGCACGTTCACTGTCCTGCTGCTGTGCGGCTCCAGCCTCCATCATGACGCATGTCTGCTGCTGTTGTTGTTACAGGTGGACTGGAGCCACTACACTCAGGAGCAGTCCCTTTAGTCTGGTGAGTGGGGGATGTGTAGCCACCCCACCACCTGTGGCGACCTGTTGCCTGTGGATATCTGACGCACGCTGACGGACATGTCTAATCAAATCACTGCGGTGATGTCGTACCTGCTCATATGTCCTATTATGCATGCCTATATCATTTACCCGACGGACAAGGTCCTGCCACAGTGCAGCCCTCACCTGCTGATTCTGGCTGGTGCGGGAAAAGAGTGTTGCATAGTCCCGCACCAGGCTTTGGTGTATCTCCTCATCCTCAGCCACGGAGTAGGTTGGATGTCTTGGGTGGACCATGTACCTGGGAAAAAAGATAACATGGTATCAGCAATCTATGTTGGCAGACCTTGGCACACATACTACACATGCTACTTGACTGTCATGATACCACATATCCCACATATGTAGCATCTGTCTGTCTATTGGTGGATACACATGTAGATGGCCAGGTATCAGTGCTCGGCCAGCAACTGTTGTACAGTACCTGCCAGGCTACGTACGACATACTACTGAACACCAGCAGTCAGAACACCAATTCAGGTGAGGTGCACCTCCTCACTCTGGGGGTTTGTGTCTAGGTATTGTATGGCGTACATCGGCGACTACTGTGGGCTGACCACACCCTGCTTGCCCTGGATATACATATCCCACCTCCACCACCAGCACAGATGGCTACAGTGCACAACATTACAGATACAGACGTTACACTTTATAACAGTGATATGGTATCCTTACAGCCCACTGGGCCAGTGGCAGAGACAACCCACAATGCTGACCCCTACACAATTGCTTTCTACAGACATCTCCAAGACCGCATGGCTCATGCATTCCCATATATGGCCAGGACACTGTCCACAAAGGGACAGCATCCTGTCCGGCGAACCCCAGCCATATACTGATTGTATTACAGTTGATGTAAGCTACTGCAAGACAGAGCATCAGTCTCTGAAGGGAGGGTATGTCTGAGCAGCACTGGTAAGGATCTATTTCCCATCACACTGACTACATGGGCAATGTTGAGTGGGACGTCAAGCGTGATACTGCAGATGACCAGGAGGCCTACCTGACCTATGTTAGCGACCTTGTCAGGAGCCATCCTCTATGCCCATGGGTAGTACACTACACATATTTCACCGACACCACAGCTAGACGACATTGTGGCGGACAGGGTCAGTGCAGGTGTCACCCCGCCCTCCCCCTGTATTAAGGCATGGTTATCCCTGCTGACCCTAACCTCAAGGTCATCACAGATGTCCAGGTGAGAGACACCCGCAGGTCAGCAGAATACACGACATGGACGGGACCTGCTGGTATCCCCAGTTGCATGCTACATAACCTCTGACAGGCGCTAAACACACATATAGAGGTGCTATGTTACACTACCTTGACTACAGGATATGTACCTGTACACTGGCGCACAGCACCAGTGGTTACACTCCATGCAGGAGGCACCTCACCATACCAATACAATACAACACAATACATGACATTGTAATACAATACTATACAATATGCTAATGCCCCCGTGTCTACAGCAGCGTACTGTTCTGCTAACCTGACCATTGTGACACATGTGGTGTGATGGTACCTGCTGCCGTCACACAGTTACACAGGGTGACACATATGGCATATTACCTATCTGAGAAACATGCAGCAGGGGTATGTGTGACATGTACACATGGGGAGTCTCGCATCTTAACACTGTGTGGTTTGTTGCAGGGTGTGTCCTGTCTGTGGGTTTGAACCCGTACCTACACATGTGCACACTATTGCAGTGGCACAGACGACACACAGCAGACAGGTAGGTTGTGGATGGTGGGCAGTGGTACAATGCCTGTTGGACATCTGTCATGGGTGTGACCTCCATATGTGCATCTGGGGGTGGTAACCTGTACGTGGGCAGCATATGTGTACTCTGTGGTGTTGACAGTCACTGTGCAATGGTACTGTGTTTGGGTGCATTGTCACCGTGTTGTACATGTCACTGTGTCCTTCTCCATATCTGTTGCTGTCGTGTGAGGTCCATACTATGGCATCCATTACGTGCTGTGGGGGGTACACCGACCTACATGTCCATGCCTGACTGGCCATGTGTGCGGACACATACCATGTGCAGCTATTCCAGGGATAGTGTGCCACTGTGACTATCATTGGGGCCACTATTGTACACATGTCTGACCCTGACCACCCCTGACACATGCAGTGGTGGGCGGACACTCATTTATATGGTGGTTACCTGTGTAGGTGATCTGGACTGTGGTATGATACTCCGGATGTGACACTGGTGTTCACTCCGTGCCTTTGTCACCAGGCACCTGTTGCAATACATCTGTACACATGTGTCTCACTCCAGCTCTGTATACATCTCTCTCACTCTCTCTCTATACATATATATATGTATTAAGATATGTCTATATGTCTATTTATATATATATGTACATATGTCTGTATACATTTGCACATATATATATATATTGATGTACATATTCTGCTGTAGATGTGGGGGGGCGCAGAGGGTGTGGGCGACCGGGGCCAGGCTGTGTTGCAGGTCATCATATACAATCATACCTGTAGGTGGTCAGATCAGTCTGTCTATGTATATGTATCTACATATATCTATCTCTGCATGTGTGCATTACATAGATATGTCGCTACAATATTCTATCAGCATCTGTCTATGTAGTCCTACATCTCTCTCTCTCTATGTATGTATACATATATGCATATCATATGTATATATATACATATAAGATATATACACATACATATGTTGACATAACTACATAGCCATATGTTGGACAGGTATGTCAGCATATATGTCTACCTTACTGTATACACACACTAACATACTGCTAAACATACATAGCTGTGTAATCTAATTCGTACATGGCAGTACAACCTACGATCAAACGACATATATATGTGCACATGGATGCTCACACATACAACTGTATGTACAGCCTTCACTGATAGGTGCTGTATATCTCCTGCCCATTACACATCTTCATATACATATGGATACAGCCCAATAACACATATGGAGGGTTCACAGTATGTACACCTTGATAGTATTACTTTACAGTACCTGTGTTTGTCACAGCTGCGTCTGCTACTGTCTGGCTCTCTGTCCTGCTGCTCCACTTCACAGTTGCAGCTTCCAGGTAGCTGTTGCTGGGGATTCCTGTCTGTCTGCTTAGTTGCAGTCTAGTTCTGGGTGTGGTTCTCCCTCTCTCTCTCTCTCTCTCTCTCTGTCTCTCTGTCTCTCTGTCTCTCTTTCTCTCTCCGGGTGCAATGTAATTATTGCATGCGTGGACATGGAATACAGCATACTTTTGTAGGTATCTGCATATGCCCATGTGATGGCCTCTGCACCAATTGTTAGCCAGCATTTGCTAATTGCATGCAGCCTGTTGTGTACTGATTGCAGTTCTCACTGTGATTTCAGAACTGTGCTATAAAAGGGTGTGTGAAATAGGCGTAGCCCTTTCAGATGTTAATGGCAGGGACCATGCTGTTATGCTGTGGACAACATTCTGTGAGTGTAAAGGTTGTTATCTCTAATTTTACTCGGTGGGTTGTGGGTTAACATTCCTCCATTCATTTCTCCAGTTTCCTGTACTGACTGTGTATGTACACTAACAACTACTACTATTGTTGATGTGTGTGTGTGTGTGCTTTCCTTTCACCTTTGCTTGCACTCTGTTGCTACGTCTTCAATAGTTGCCCTTTACTGTCAGTACTGGTGTGCCTGCTAGGTGTCTTGACTGTAGTGTGCTGCTGTAGCTTTCCTATTTCCCATGTACATTCACACCCTGGAATGCTTGCTATATCTGCTAGGGTGTTACAGCATGCAGTGTGGTCTGGCCATGGTGTGGGCCTTGACATCTATTAGCATATGTGGGTATGCTGCTGAGCAGGCCCCAGAGGCTTTCAGGTTCATCAGTTATGTGCCTCATGGAATGGTACATATCAGTGGGGTGCACCCATTAATATGTCTGGTATGCTGCAGTTGTGATTGTGGGTTAGCATGAGCATAGGTATTACTACACTTTTTCTGCCATGCGAGTGGAGAATACTTTCCGGACTCCATAGTTACCATTGCATGTGTTACACCTTTCTGCCTACTGTTTGTACATTTCACATGGGGTCTGTTGGGCATCCCTGTAAGACATTCACTGTTGCTATGTCTAGGTTCTTAACTATTCAAATATGGTGGTGTTGGACCCGTCATGTGTACAGATATTTGCAGGCTGTCCACATTTCTGACTCATAATTTGGTCATTATCTCATGCACACCTTTATCTGGCAAGTCAGTCTGGGCTCAAGTCAGAATATGGTGACAAACATTCAAGTTCCAGACTGCATACCCTTCCAAACATCCCACAAGGTGTAGACCCTGTTACTTTCTGAACTGTCTGCATTTGTTGTAACTTTATTTGTAATGTGTCCCTGGTTTTGGGCCTTTGCTCCACATATTTTATTACTTGGTCCGGATGTGTTCCTGTAAGAGGTTGTGGGGTATGGGCAGTGCTTATCCTGCTGTGAGTATGTGTGTGTCTTGCAAGGTGCTATGGTGACATTATTACCTACTAGCTTCCAACTAGCATGGCTGTTTCTGTTCACACACTACTATTATGGAAATCCACCAGTTTTGTTTGTGATTCTAAATGTCATGCTTTCTGTACTACACATCAATATTCCCTTTACATTCATTCCTACTGTTAAATGCTATATTTACTTTAGCACAGTGTTTCTATATAAGAGTCATGGCTTAGTGGTAAGTCATGCAGACTATAGTTGCCAAGGTCCTGGGTTCGGGACTCACAGTGGGATTTTATTTTTCTTTTGAACTGAGTACGGGACCTGTCAATCAAAGTGACTAAGGCACTTTTAAGCAGTTGTAACCGGGCTAGCGCTGGTTTGCGCGGAGCTCACGCATGCGCACTGGCGGTTAGCTCTTCGCACACAAGTGCACACCTGCTTACAACCGCTTAAACGTGCTTACTCTTGCAAGACACCCGCTATTTTCTTTGAAAGAAAAGAAAACGGGGAGACAGGAAAGTGGTGAAAAAGGGGTCACAAAGAGGGTAAGACAGTAGGGAAACAAGCTTGGGATGTGCAGGAGGGATGTAGGTAAGGCCCATAGCTGCCCATTTCTTCATCAGCAACAGCTGTGCATATGTATGTAATTTGGTGTGACATTTGAAACCTTCCACCCCTGAGAGAGGTGTCAGGACAACAATAATACCTGTTGTACAGCCAATTGAAATTGATGGGTTCCATGTCCAGTAGACATGTGTGCGGAATGGGCAGCTATGTATGGGGTGTAATTTTTGTGGGTACAGAGTGCCCTTTTTTTTTTTCAGGTGAGAGTGGTATGTCAGGTGA
This sequence comes from Protopterus annectens, assembly GCF_019279795.1. Lineage (NCBI taxonomy): Eukaryota > Metazoa > Chordata > Ceratodontiformes > Protopteridae > Protopterus > Protopterus annectens. Next base: position 227,894,489 of record NC_056737.1, read on the forward strand.
AGGTAGTCAGTACAGCTGGGGAGGTAGGTTGGGTAGGTTAACAGACAAGACAAACAAGACGCATACAGGGCGGTGTATGACACGTGTGGGGGTTACACAATTGACGGGACGGAGGTTGGGATGTCCAGAGCCCATGAGCCCACAGATGGCAACAGTGGAACTGATATCCCCACCCATAGGCAGTTGCCACTGTTCCTTCACTGCCCAGGACGGGCTGTGCTGGGGCTGTGTAGGCGGGCAACGGGCAAGCCCGTTAGTTGCGCCACCCGTGCCTCGAGCTGGCGTAGGGGCTCAAGGACAGAGTCCCGAATCTCCCTACACACCACAGTCCGGACGCTACGGAGGGTGAGTGGTGGATCTCCTCCGGCCACACTTGCAGAGGGGGGGCGAGCCCCGTCCCCTGCAGCGCTTCCACCCGCAGGTGGCACAGGGCCACCGGAGGAGGGTCCGGACTGGACACTAGTGCCAGGTGCACTCGCCAGCTGAGGTGGGAGAGGTGGGTCCGCCGGAACCCGCCTTCCCTGTCGTTCTATGTTTTGCATTATGTCATGACAGTTTGGGTTAGTGACATATAAATACCATTCACAGTTAGTTGTAACAGCATGCATTAGTATTCCCATTAACCACACACCCAGTTGTTCACACCATTGAACAGCGTGCATAGCACATGCATAATTTCAACAGTAATACACAGTCCAACAACATGCAGGGTTGATTGATGGCAACAGGCCATCAGGTGTGGATGTATGAACGGGGCGGATGCATCAACAGACATGCAAATATATATGACCCAACAGGACAGATGTCCAGGGGTGGTAATTGTGATTGCACATACCATTTTCCCGTGGAATGGATTATAGATGGTTAGAGGGTGGGGTAAATCAGACATATTATTAACACCTTCAAATACAACCACATATGCTGTACATTTCTAATAGCTACAGTTATATACACACTACTGTTCTAACTACAGTGTCCTATATGTTAACTACTTAACCTTGCAGATGGGACTGTTACTGCAACATAACTCTACATTTTATTGCTGTTCATACACAATTCATATCGAAGTTTGTGCAGATACATCATCCTGTTAACTGTGCTTTCTATAACTATAGACAGGTGTGGATGTTTGGTATATCAGACAGTCATCCTATCTGCATATTTCAGACTGGGAGCAACATATCCAGATTTTGGTGTACACATTCCACATGCAGCAACACTTTGAACAGATGTTTCTGTTTGGTTCTGGGTCTCACATGCATTTAATTATGTCCTGACTGCAGTATAGTTTA